>NW_020438908.1:612901-627894 GCF_000699045.2 Agrilus planipennis | reverse complement strand
AGCCTTTTTTATTTTTTTAAGTCTCGACAATCTTTTTTTATTCTTAGCAACTTTCTTCTTCAGATCAGCAAACTTTTCATCTTTCATTTTTCGAGGTTTCTTCTTTAATAGTTCATTACACTTGTCTTGAATATTGACGCTCAGTGTTTTCATCCACATCTGAGTTTGCAATATTTTCTTGCAGAAATTGGTTAGTAATGTCCTTGATAGTTCTTATTTTATCACAGCATTTGGCGCAATGCTCTCTCCTTTTTTTTACGTTTCTGTGTTCCTTTACTAATTTTCTGCTGTACTTCTCTTTTTCTTCAAATATTTCAAACATTCTTTTTCTATTAATTCTTTCCATTTTCAGGATCACTTTTAATGCGATTATACAGTCGACTTCTCTTATCTTTCCTAGTATTCCTTCTCTAGTCATTTTATTTTTCTTCTTCGGTGCCATTTCGTACTTAATAGACATGAACAACTTAGTTCCCTCATAGTACCAACGTCCCCTGTAATCTTTCAAAGCAGGGGACTGTGTAATTCAACATAATTTGAGAATATCTTCCATAATATGAAAGTTTTCATGTTTATTAAAACATTAACAGTTAAATACCCATCAAGCAAATAAAATTGGAAAATATATGANATCATGATTACGACATCTTGCAAAAATCATTTAAAATTACTTGAGAGCTTAAATGTTGAGTAGTTTTCAATAGTTGAAATTAAAGAACATTTTTCCGGATTTTATAGTACCTACTAAGTGAAACCGAGAAAGGAAGACGCGAGAAACCCCCTTAGCTGATTGAGGAACTCAAATTTATTTCTTAATTAGAACGTTAATTAAATTTTGATTTGAACAGTTCATTTTTGTGATCAGCGACCCCATAAACCCCATAATTTAAGCGTTGTGTTCAACTGGAATGTTTTCGAATGTTTCTAGGATTGTTTTCAGATTTTACTAGAATGAAGTGGCCCAGATAAATCGAGAAAGTTCTGGGCTGTTTTAGGACCATTATACTTTAGTGGTGGAGCTGTGCTCTGATACTAAAGGACATTTTATGTACTTCAACCAAAATGTTGGGAATCAATAACGTTCGAAATTTCCTCAGTTAGGTAGGTGTATGGGTTTGTAGGTCAATTTCTGGTCACCAAACACCACTTTGAAGTATGTGAAAATGTATTGGAAAGCCCTTGAATTGTCTTCAACTGGAATATTCTCAAATATTTCCAAGATCAATCTCAGTTAGATTTTACTAGAATGAACTCGACCAGATAAATCGAGAAAGTTCTGGAATGTTCTAGGTCGACTTCTGGCCATCAAACACCACTTTGGAATACGTGAGAATGTACTGGAATGCTCTTGAATTGTCTTCAACTGGAATATTCTCAAATATTTCCAGGATTCTCAGATAGATTTACTAGAATGAAGTGGCCCAGATAAATCGAGAAAGTTCTGGGCTGTTCTAGGACCATTATACGTTAGGTTATCGGGTTTTGTTCAAATGACCACCCTCTTTCGATCCCCCACCTCCACCCGCTTGAAAATAATTTTTATATTGAATTTTATTTAAATTATGGTGTATGAAAATTATCAAAATCATCATCTAGACATTTACCTAGTTTTGTAAAGTACTGTGCCCAATAATTTTTTTAAATGGGCAAAAAACGATCTGTACAAGACCCAATAATATAGCAATCCAAATGACATTGCTCTATTTTCAAAAAACATATTGTATTGAGTTTTAGTTAAAAGTATGCTCCTTTAAAGGCGGGACTTCACCAAACTAGGCTAGCCCGGTTCCATCAAATGCGGCATTGACACCACATCGATCCGGCGTCTTGCTGCAATTTTATTGCGGCTTTGACATTGAAATTAATTCGACTACGCTGACTAGGTTAGTTAGTTAACTGTTGTCGAGATTATTTGATAAGATGGATGACATTAAATTAGGGTATATCGGGCCGAAAACTGATAACAAACAGTAAAATATATAAGAGAAAACATAGGTTTAGGCGTTTAGGGTACGGCCTAGTTTAAGTGAAATATAATAAACTTGCTTGCGCTTTGGTTTGGTTTGATCTTTACTGAGAACTGACCGTTAGCAAAAATAATCCGACGGTTAATGCCGCTGACTTCGATGGGCCTTTTTATTTTAAAAGCTTCAAATTTACTTCAACGAAAATTGACGGTCTAAACCACGGAGTTAACTCAGTTTGGGGAAGTCCCACCTTCATACACAAATTCTTGTTGGTATAATAAATATGGTAAAAGAGAAATCTGGATTAAGATATATTTAACAGTAATAACGAAAAACAAAAGAACCAGAATCTTTAAAGATAAATATAATTTCATACACGAGACCACCCATGCACAGATAGCTAATGAACTGCAATCCACTTTGAGGAAACCTTACACTAAAGGCGAAATGTACATTATCGTTTGCAAGAATATTACCTACCACTGAACCAGTTAAAATGGCATTTCGAGAGGGTAATATAAAGGACTTTGAATTTAGTATTTAATAAATACAGCCCTTCGTGTCTTTTTTATTTACTGCACTTATATTTAACTTAAATTTTCGTCAATTTGAGTATCATGATTACGACATCTTGCAAAAATCATTTAAAATTACTTGAGAGCTTAAATGTTGAGTAGTTTTCAATAGTTGAAATTAAAGAACATTTTTCCGGATTTTATAGTACCTACTAAGTGAAACCGAGAAAGGAAGACGCGAGAAACCCCCTTAGCTGATTGAGGAACTCAAATTTATTTCTTAATTAGAACGTTAATTAAATTTTGATTTGAACAGTTCATTTTTGTGATCAGCGACCCCATAAACCCCATAATTTAAGCGTTGTGTTCAACTGGAATGTTTTCGAATGTTTCTAGGATTGTTTTCAGATTTTACTAGAATGAAGTGGCCCAGATAAATCGAGAAAGTTCTGGGCTGTTTTAGGACCATTATACTTTAGTGGTGGAGCTGTGCTCTGATACTAAAGGACATTTTATGTACTTCAACCAAAATGTTGGGAATCAATAACGTTCGAAATTTCCTCAGTTAGGTAGGTGTATGGGTTTGTAGGTCAATTTCTGGTCACCAAACACCACTTTGAAGTATGTGAAAATGTATTGGAAAGCCCTTGAATTGTCTTCAACTGGAATATTCTCAAATATTTCCAAGATCAATCTCAGTTAGATTTTACTAGAATGAACTCGACCAGATAAATCGAGAAAGTTCTGGAATGTTCTAGGTCGACTTCTGGCCATCAAACACCACTTTGGAATACGTGAGAATGTACTGGAATGCTCTTGAATTGTCTTCAACTGGAATATTCTCAAATATTTCCAGGATTCTCAGATAGATTTACTAGAATGAAGTGGCCCAGATAAATCGAGAAAGTTCTGGGCTGTTCTAGGACCATTATACGTTAGGTTATCGGGTTTTGTTCAAATGACCACCCTCTTTCGATCCCCCACCTCCACCCGCTTGAAAATAATTTTTATATTGAATTTTATTTAAATTATGGTGTATGAAAATTATCAAAATCATCATCTAGACATTTACCTAGTTTTGTAAAGTACTGTGCCCAATAATTTTTTTAAATGGGCAAAAAACGATCTGTACAAGACCCAATAATATAGCAATCCAAATGACATTGCTCTATTTTCAAAAAACATATTGTATTGAGTTTTAGTTAAAAGTATGCTCCTTTAAAGGCGGGACTTCACCAAACTAGGCTAGCCCGGTTCCATCAAATGCGGCATTGACACCACATCGATCCGGCGTCTTGCTGCAATTTTATTGCGGCTTTGACATTGAAATTAATTCGACTACGCTGACTAGGTTAGTTAGTTAACTGTTGTCGAGATTATTTGATAAGA
The DNA here is from genome assembly GCF_000699045.2 of Agrilus planipennis. Taxonomy (NCBI): domain Eukaryota; kingdom Metazoa; phylum Arthropoda; class Insecta; order Coleoptera; family Buprestidae; genus Agrilus; species Agrilus planipennis. The sequence goes on along the minus strand of NW_020438908.1, from coordinate 624,023 downwards.
TGGATGACATTAAATTAGGGTATATCGGGCCGAAAACTGATAACAAACAGTAAAATATATAAGAGAAAACATAGGTTTAGGCGTTTAGGGTACGGCCTAGTTTAAGTGAAATATAATAAACTTGCTTGCGCTTTGGTTTGGTTTGATCTTTACTGAGAACTGACCGTTAGCAAAAATAATCCGACGGTTAATGCCGCTGACTTCGATGGGCCTTTTTATTTTAAAAGCTTCAAATTTACTTCAACGAAAATTGACGGTCTAAACCACGGAGTTAACTCAGTTTGGGGAAGTCCCACCTTCATACACAAATTCTTGTTGGTATAATAAATATGGTAAAAGAGAAATCTGGATTAAGATATATTTAACAGTAATAACGAAAAACAAAAGAACCAGAATCTTTAAAGATAAATATAATTTCATACACGAGACCACCCATGCACAGATAGCTAATGAACTGCAATCCACTTTGAGGAAACCTTACACTAAAGGCGAAATGTACATTATCGTTTGCAAGAATATTACCTACCACTGAACCAGTTAAAATGGCATTTCGAGAGGGTAATATAAAGGACTTTGAATTTAGTATTTAATAAATACAGCCCTTCGTGTCTTTTTTATTTACTGCACTTATATTTAACTTAAATTTTCGTCAATTTGAGTATCATGATTACGACATCTTGCAAAAATCATTTAAAATTACTTGAGAGCTTAAATGTTGAGTAGTTTTCAATAGTTGAAATTAAAGAACATTTTTCCGGATTTTATAGTACCTACTAAGTGAAACCGAGAAAGGAAGACGCGAGAAACCCCCTTAGCTGATTGAGGAACTCAAATTTATTTCTTAATTAGAACGTTAATTAAATTTTGATTTGAACAGTTCATTTTTGTGATCAGCGACCCCATAAACCCCATAATTTAAGCGTTGTGTTCAACTGGAATGTTTTCGAATGTTTCTAGGATTGTTTTCAGATTTTACTAGAATGAAGTGGCCCAGATAAATCGAGAAAGTTCTGGGCTGTTCTAGGACCATTATACTTCAGTGGTGGAGCTGTGCTCTGATACTTAATAGGACATTTTATGTACTTCAACCAAAATGTTGGGAATGAATAATGTTCGAAATTTCTCCAGTTAGGTAGGTGTATGGGTTTGTAGATCAACTTCTGATCACCAAATACTACTTTGAAGTACGGGAGAATGTATTGGAATCCCCTTGAATTGTCTTCAAATGGAATATTCTCAAATATTTCCAGGATCATTCTCAGATAGATTTTACTAGAATGAACTCGACCAGATAAATCGAGAAAGTTCTGGAATGTTCTAGGTCGACTTCTGGCCATCAAACACCACTTTCGAATAAGTGAGAATCTACAGGAATATTCTTGAATAATTCCAGCGTTGTCTTTAATTGGAATATTTTCGAATGCTTCTAGTATTGTTCTCAGATAGATTACTCCAATCTGGTTAACGTTTGAATGAAGGTTTACGAATCGAACACCAAACACCCGTTTAAAATAAGTGAGAATGTAAACCCAGCGAAGCGGGTTGTCGTTGACTACTATTGTAAATAAATCCGATGTTTTGTTATATTACTAAAACTGTTTGCTGGCTTGTAATTCTGGTTGGCGTTATGATATTAATTTTCTTACGTGTTACCTATCTGTTCTCTTGCTCGTTTGATAAAAGTAAATAATCAAATTTAAATATGAGTCTATTCAAAGTATCTATACCTTCCATCAACGCAAAGATTATATAAAAAATACAGATATATATTAGATAGATATTATATAGATACGTATTATTAATCACTGTTTTTGTGCACAGTTAAAGGTAATTCCCGTTAGCAAAAGAGTACATTACAACTTATTGTAACATACATACGTATTCCCAAGGTCAGCCATAAAAATATATCTGCTACTAAAAATAAAACTAGTTAACTACTTATTAGACGTTACTTGTTATTGACATCAATATGGCACTCATCAACATTTGTTTACTAAAAGTACCCAAATGAAATTATGTCCTATATATCTACATATTTATATATTCGTGATATTTTTGTAAATCATTACTGTTGCTATTTTTGCCTTTCCCACTTTGCATAACCTGTTTCGATAAAGTGATGTTTGAATGCAATTTTTAAATTTTTAGATGAATTTAAAGGTGCATTTTATTCATAATAATTATGTATATAGGTGTGAAGTGTAGGCAAAATAGGTTAGTAGGACTCCTTCTTAGATTTAAAGGGCTAGTTATAGACATAAATATTAGAAGCAGAAAAGGGTTTAAGAGGAGTCAATGTAGACATAGATTAGATTTTTGTTCCTATATTGTTTTAGAGAACGGCGTGATTTATAAAGTGAACAGAACATTACTTTTCAGTAATTTGTAAATTGTACTTTTGATGTAGGTACATTGGCCATATTAGTCGTTGTTGTCTTTGGTCACTCGTATTAATTCAAGCAAAAAAATATTATTAGCATTGTTATTATATTTAGGAGTTGACCACGAATGTTCAAAATTGTATTTATTTGCCATTTCAATAAAGTACCTACTCGTTGAGTGGTTGAAGAATGAGTACTAAGTTATAAACAGGGAATTAAAATTGTTTAATTACAAATTATAATAATATTTTCATTAAAAGTAAGTACTTGGATGTAATAACTATTTAACTTGTTTTCTTATGTGCGTAAAAAGTACCTTTAGGCTATAAAACAACGGTATTTCCTATAATCTTCAAGGTCGCTGCGTTAACAATTTTTTCCTAGTACTGTAAGGAAAACGAATTAATGTATGAATTGCATATTAATTTCATTTAAAAGTAGCGCCAGAGTTATTGCGAATCAATAAATTATTTATTTCACTATTTGTATTGTGGGATGAGATTTAAGAATTCTGTACAAATATTCAAATATAGATATAGGTATGCATCCATGGAAGTACGCAGTTGGTAAAAAAAATAAGATTCTGGTATAACTTATCGAATAAAAAAGGGATCATTACAATTCACAATTGTCCAAGAAATTGCCTAATGTAGGTACACGCAAAAAAAAAACAGTGAAATTCCCTTTTGAAGTCGGTTCGGAAGCAGTATGACTAAATCAGATGAATTTCAGCTTAAAAAATAAGTCATGGAAAGCTCAGAATTATTCTAGAGTCAAACAATTGAAATTATCAATTGTATATTGAAAATACGAAGATAAAATTTCTTGCCTCGGTTTTATCTAATACGTAATTTTCAAATACAAGAAGTATTTTTTGTTTAGTTAAATAATACCTAAGTAAAGTTAATTTATTATGTTAATTTTGTCTGAAAAACCACAAATGGCGCGGTAAACGCCATCTGTAGTACGATGCTACATTTTAGGATTACGTATGCCCCAACAAGGTCCATTTAAATATATGGATATCTAATTGCTGAAACGAACATAATCGAATAAAATAATTCGAATTGGTCTGTCGAAACTGCCAAAGTAGGTCTGTGTTCTGTCGGAGCTGTCTGCGACGCACTGATAAGATCCAAAAAGATCGAAATCGCGATCCGCGTCTGGCAGTTTCGACAGAATACAGACCACTTCGAATTTTTTTATTCTATTATGGTAATGTGCCTATATCGCAGTGGTTAGCTACGCCGGGATTCGTTTCAGCAAGTAGATATCCATATATTTAAATGGACCTTGTTGGAGCATGCGTAATCCTAAAATATAGCATCGTACTATAGATGGCGTTTACCGCGCCATTTGTGGCATTTTCTAAAATGCGCGGTTAAGACGGCAGGCAAAAGTTGGTAAGTGTTTTGTCGGAGCTGTCTGCGACGCCCTGATGAGATCGAAAAAGATCGAAATCGCGATCCGCGTCTGGCAGTTTCGACAGAATACAGACCATTTCGAATTATTTTATTTAATTTGGCCTATTTTAATTTATTTTTAGAAATGTGAGTTCGGTACCTACATACTCTAAATACAGTACAACAGCATTACTGAATATTTCACATTTGTATTACTATTAGTATTGTGCGAAGGTTGTTTGGTCTATTTTTTCATGTGTAGATTAGATAATTGAGAGACATTGAGGTATTTCCATACATAACGCTACTCTTACTATGATACGCTATTGCAATATCTTATAAAATCAAAGACAGCTGGCAGACAAGTTGCATAATGGTAAACAGTTTGCAGAATTGAAGAATTACCTGCTATATAACATTAACCATTTAATATAATGCATAATTGTGTATTTACCCATTTATATCTATAGAGATCGACGTATGTGCCTATACTACTGAATGTGTCATTACTTCGACTGCACAGTTTCTGTTAACAGGCATAATAACCTCAGAAAATCCAATGACTAATGAATTCAAAACGAAGAATCTAATGAAACTGAATGAACCATCTGGAAATTAATAAATTCGGAGAACCCGTAGCTAGTACGACGAGCAACTGCCTCCCGATAATGGCCAAGAATTAGCGTGTGGGTGTTGTCATTAACTCAGCAGCAGTAGTTTTATTTTATTTACCTATTTTCTTAGGTTTAAATAAAAACATAGTTACCAAATTAACATAAAGCTGGTATGGTATGATCCCGCTCCTAATAAGTAACTCTAGGTAAAATCTTAATAATGGTACAATTTTGCTTCGAGCCTTTCATCATTATAAGGTCGTCAGTCCTAAGACTGGTTGGACACGCACTTCCACTCCTTCCTATCCTGAGCTAATCTTCGCATTTCCCTAAAACTAGAACATCCCACATCCTTAACTATTTGCGAATAGTAACCTCATCTAGGTCTTCCTCTACTCCCTTAACTCCTGTTTCTACTTCTAATATGTCTCTAACTAGACCTTCATCCCTAAGAAGGTGTACTATCAACCTATCTCTTCTATTTTTTATTGACTTCCGTAGAGCCCTCTGTTCTCATATTCTTTCTAATACCTCTTCATTTCTAACTTTCTCTATCCACGGTATCCTCATCATTCGCCCGTAACACTACATTTCGAACGCTTCTAACCTTTCGTTTTCCGCCGCACCCACCGTCCATGTTTCACATCCGTACTCCAAACATACACCTTTAACAACCTTTTTCAAATTTCTAAATTAATCGATCGCGAGCATAGAAGTGACTTCCATGATATGTGTAATTTTATAGAAAAATAACCTTTTGTAACATTAGAGAAAATTAAAAAATACTCTAGTATATTTAGTTCATCTTCACGGCCATCAATCGAGAACATTTCGGGCTTTCTCCCAGCTACAGTTTTTATAGCGTCTTACCCTTTCAATCGTAACCACACCTCATAAGGGTAGGTAGAATTAACTTGTCTTTTGTTCCCTGTTTGCATGTGTGATGCCATTTTAAAATATTTTTTTTATAACCTCAAATCTGATTTTCGTCTCTGAGGCAAGGGTATACATATTAAGTGTGAATTTTTTAAGCCGACATCTCACTTCGTCTGACGATGGATAAGTACTACACCCCGAGTAGAAATGAAACAGGGGTAGCTCTAATAGTCATCTGTACTAGAGATGCTCTGTTACGATATCTATATAAGGCCCCGATCAGGTAGTAAAAAGGGTCCCTTCTTATGAAATCCCTTACCTATTCCTATACGGCCCTAACTTCGTTGCATTATCGTAGCCCTTTTAAGGTATTCCGATCCGGCCGTGACTTGACTGCCGTATTATAAACCTATACGAAATTCCTAATCTATCCCAATACGGTCCTGATAAAATTATTTTATTGTAATCCTTTCAGGGAATCCCTTACTTGTCCTGACGCATCTTTGACAATATGTGTTGTTAAACTTTAATTTCTTGACGAAATGGATTTTAACTATATTATTATTATCCTGGACTTCTCAGTTTGCACTGGTAACATTGAGCAAGTGAAGGCGGGCTAATGCCAAAGAACCTCACTCACATCTTTTGGGATATAGAAACCAATTTTCTGTTCTTAAAATTAGCTAACGGTTCTTCTTGCCTTGAATTATGATCAGTGAGTATTAAAAACTCTACTTCTTATTTAACGTGTTGTGTTTTCTGAAAAGGGGGATATGTCAGTACTGTTAAGAAATCTACGCACTATTCCGCATGTATCAAGGATTACCGATTTCTGTAGACTTATGTACGTAAACTTATGCAGTTTCAACTCGGCTAGGCTAGCGTGTAATGTTTTAGGTATAACGCCTATTGATGATATTATTATTGGAATAATTCGAACTGTGTTCTGATTCCACATGTCTTTTATTTCATCTGCTAATGGAATATATTTTTGAATTTTCTCAATATGTTTTTGTTTAAGATTTTCAGTGTTTGGTACTGCAACATCTATTAGATAGGTCGTTTTAGTGTCTTTGATGGTCAGTGTGATATCAGGTCTGTTATGATTAACTGTTTTATCTGTAATTACGTCTCTATCCCAATATAACTTGGCTAAGTGGTTTTCTAACACATTTTGTGGTTTGTATTTGTAGTAGGGCTCTATCTGATCTATGAGTTTAAACTTTTTGGCTAACAGCGAGTGTATCTGTTTAGCAACATTATTATGCCTGTCGAGGTATTGTCGGCTAGCTAAAAATGAGCAACCCCCAGTGATGTGGTCAATTGTTTCGCGAGATGTGTTGCATGCTCGGCATGTGTCTGATGAAATTGTGGGATTTTTAATAATATATTTTTCATAGTTTTTTGTTTTTATTATTTTGTCCTGAATCGCTATCATGAATCCCTCAGTTTCTGAGAATATGTTTCCTTTTTTTAACCACATATTAGACGCTTCTGTATCTACATGTTCCTGATGTTGTTGGTTCGGGTATTTTCCATAAAGCACTTTTTTTATTATTATTATTGATGACTGTGAGACAGGGTGCAAAAATTCTCAGGGACACCGAGTCGTCAGACCATTGTATTCCCATCCCTCCGTCTCTCACTCAGGTGTCCATAGACCAGCTGCTCTGCCAAAACACAGCGCTTCTCCAGGTTCCTGCATAGCTCTTTAAAAGGTTCTGTTTATTAATCTAACCCCCAGACATTTCAGTCGTTTCTCCATTAATGCTGGCCATTCGTAGATTACGTGTCTCGGGGTTTCTTCCTCGCCTTCGCACCATCTACATAGGTAACTTAATTTCTTCCCTGCGTTTTGTGGGTGTAGCACCTAAGCTCGCTGTGCCCAGTAAACAATCCTAGGATAAGACGTGCCTCGTTCCTCTTCATGTTCCTTAGCTCCATGTTCCAGCTATTTATGTATTTCCCGAACAGCTCCTTGGACCATCTGTGTCCCAGAGTTGCTGCCCAGGTGTTCCATTTTTGCTTTCCCATGATTCTACTAGTAGCGTTGTTTCCTTCTTGGTATGGTATTCCTACCCCCCCGTCCGGTTGTTCTTCCAAAATGGATTTTAACTAATATAATAAGATCTTACATTCTTGCATAGTTTGAGTGTGTAAGTTAAACATTTTATATTCTAAAAATTAATAAATAAAAAAATATTTAATTACAAATAATTAGTTATAATTACTTAAATCTTCTTTTAATCTTAACCAATCAGATCAAGACTATACAGAATATTTTGATATTCTTGGTGTAGATGAACCTAGTCAGGATCATACAGGGTACCCTGATATGGATCATGTATGATACCCCCCTCCGGACTTGCCTTTTTAAGGTGTTACATTTTTTATCCGGCTCTGGTTAGATTTACGTATTGGTACCCTAATAGGGTAGCTGGGATGTCGGATGCGACCCGAATCCCTACCCTTTTTGTTTTCTACTCGGGACGAGGAGAATGAACTCGATTTCTGCAAATATTTTCTGCGTGTTTCCGTTTCCGTTGCTGAATTGTAGACTACGTTTTGCTTGTAAATTCAGCACGGTTTTGTGGCTTCTTTCTTCTCTACGAGACCGTGTCGATTTGACGTCTACCTCGCACGGGTTTTTGGTGTGTGATTATGTGGATTGGTGCTGCTAAATCGTGCTTAGCATACATTATCTAGTCTAAACCGCAGGGAAGTTAGACTGATTTATTATTCTTTGCTGTTAAATATTTTATTTGCAATGAGGCAGTTTAGTAAGTTTATTATAATACTAAATGGTATTTAAAAATAAACATAAATCAGTGAATCTCAGATAAAAAAGTTGTACAAAAATGACTTAACAATACAGGGTGCAATGGAAATAAGTGCTGAGCTTTGGAGGGTGTAAATTAGATGACAATAAACAATCGCATGGTGAGTTCAGCAGAGCTGTTAATATAGTTTACAATCTAAAGCCGGTTCTGTGCATGAAGTGACAACATATGTGCTTACGAATACGAAAAAATTCTGCAGCTAAATGGATGGTGAATGTAAACTTTATCGATAAAATTGATAAGTACACAGGCAGCACACAAAAGAAAAAAAAATACAGTTATATAAACTTTAGTCGCTAAACGAGTATCATCCGGATGTCATTATAAAATGACAAATTTCCACACTACCTTTGAAGTATTGCCAAGGTGCATTGCCTATTCTGGCGGTGGTTGTAAGTAAACCAAAAAAAGTCAAATAGTATCTCCAAAAATTTCTAATCACACATTTACTGAAAACAGTTCTTAAAATCGTGTAGGATCTACGACACTCGAATTTGCGTCACATCAATATCAGTCTTGATATAATGTAATAGTTTTGCATTTTAAAGCTTTTATCAGTTGGGCACACATTCATACCCTTTTACGTACATTGTATATCAGCACGGCCTATATCTGTTTCAGAAAAAAGTAAAATAAAAATCTGGCTATTTTAAGTAAGTGGGTAGGTATACAGTTTTATTTTCCGGATAATATTACAAGCGAGTTAAGGGGACTAGTGACAGGTACACTTCGGAAGACGACAAAATCATGAAATTCACTTCCTAAGTAAATTCATGGACAGTAAAGAAGTAAGGCTTCTCCGTGCTAAGAGATTACCTACAGGTACACGTGAAAGTCCAGCTACCTAGACTATCGTCTTTCAAAATCTTGTCCCTCTTTTATGAATTCCCACGAAATTTAACCCTTTATAACAGGAAAAAAAGAGAACAAAACTGGTACCTATACTCACTTAAGACAAATGTCCATAGATATATGTAAATCAAAATGCGTACTTTTAAAATGTACTGGTTTTATTCTTAATTCGTCAATGTTGTTTTGAAGCTTAAATTGATATTATTAAATGGTAAGATGCTTTCAGCAATTGTGTGACTGCCTCAAAATCGATTGGTGCAATTTTGTGTAGGTACTGTTTGAAAAGGTCATTTTTCCAAAAAAAAAAAACAAAGAGGTAAACCACAGAGGATTTGTGGTGTAAAACAGATTTATTCAGAGAAGCGAAGATTTCCAGGAAATTATGACTATTTGTTGAACTTATCACGGAATTACAAAGGATTTATTTCTAATTGGTTGAGAATTACAGACTACGTATAAATTTCTACGCATGCGTATTACGTTTAAAAAAACTCGAAATTTAAGTAGGTAAATATCACTTCAACACATTATTCGGGGTAGGTAATGTTACAATTTATATTTGTAAATACAATTTTAGACTAAATTGAAGCAAATCTGTTATCTGGATAATGAGATAGCAGTTAGGTACTACAACTTATAACCTCACTATTGGAAAGTTTTTGAGGGGTTTAAATCAATCGGTTTTAATTTCAATTGAATGCCCTTTGATATTATATATCAGATACTAGAGGGCGCATCAAGGTAATACTGATTTTTCTCAGTTACATCTGATTTTTTCTCAAAACGGCTATCTGGAAAACCCAATATCGTTATTACTTTTAAGTACCTAGTAGTTGCCAAGTGTAGTACAGTATCTACAAGGGCGGGCTGACCCATATATGGCTCTACTGGTATCAAAACCATACGATTTTTAGTTAGCCCTAACCTTCAAAAGACACGTTTATAAATTTGACAGCTGCTGGACTATTAGTATCTGAGTTATAGCATTTTTAGTGAAAGAACTTTTGTTGTTTCATCAAGACAATGCACCGTGTCACAAATCAATGAAATCGATGGCAAAATTCCATGAATTGGGCTTCGAATTGCTTCCTCATCCACCGTACTCTCCAGAGTATTTTTTTTATGCTAGCCTACGAACTTTTCAGCCCGCCTGTTACCTTCCTATAGCATAGTTTGCTTAGCTTTTTTTTACGAAACATCAAGCTGTGAAACATTGAGAATTTATCTACAGGAATTGTTTTTAGAATATAGAGATTATTCAAAATTTCAAAGTAGATTCGTAAGGTTAGTTTTGTCTAAAAGAATTTAAATATCAATACCTAGAATGGTAACAAGGAGCATGAAACTTTTTAATGATTTTGGTAACAATAATGTTTCAAATACCAGTGTGAAAAACGGTATTAATAGCTCACTGTAAATTTCTTATTCAAAACTGTCTACATTAATATAAACCTACTCTAAAGGTTTAGTTAAAAAATATTGGTGGGACTGCGACCATTAAATGGTCACTCTTCCATAATACATTTAATGATGCTGTTTCGATAGCACGAGTGGTAAGCTTCTGGAGAGGTTTTTCCATCTCCGATGCTAGATGCGGACTGTCCATGCGGAGAGTCACCGCGCGACTGATCGCCCCGTACTCTTTTTTAGCCAATAATGGAACCATTAACTGATATGTGGCACCTGCGACCTACACAAACACTACTTTCGAATTTTTATTAAGGATATGTAGAATGATAGATTTATTGGGGAAAAGGGCTTTTCAGTCAACGTTTTGTCTCATACATGAACATAAAACAATTTTCTTCAAAACTCTATAATCGAGGAATACTTGCACTTTAATCGGTCTAAAACAATCTAAAACATTTTTATTAAGCGTTTAAAACAACTAATGGATCAGAGATGTCTAATTATTCTGTTCATCATCATCAAAGTAAAGTCGCCAGTTCTAAGACTAGTTGGACACGCACCTGTACTCATTCCTATCCTGAGCTAATCTTCGCATTTCTCTCAAACTAGAACAACCCAAATCCTTAACTATTTGCGAACAGTAATCTAATCTAGGTTTACCTCTACCCCTCCTAACTCCTGTTTCTGCCACTAATATGTCTCTGACTAGACCTTCATGCCTAAGAAGGTGTCCTACCAACCTATCT
>NW_020438908.1:606149-611196 GCF_000699045.2 Agrilus planipennis | reverse complement strand
ATTATTATTATTATTATTATTAGTAATGTGTCCAATAAAGGACTTAATATAAGATAAAGAGTTCACTCTACGTTGTTCGCACTTGTGACGTCAATGACAATCGAATATATGGCCAAAATTTATTACGTCGAGCAATGCATGCGTGATTATTTGCATGATTCACTGTTAGGTCGATCATTCGTATGCAGAGCACTTATCTACAGTTGTACCGACAAGACTGAAGACATAATGAGTCAGATTTATTGTTAATGATTCGAACAATGTGATAGCACAATATTGACACTATTTTGGCTGCACGTACACACGAAAAACAAAACAAGAGAAGAAATAGCGGTTAAATGCGAAATAAACTCGCGTGCCAAGAGTTTAATATTTGTCCTTCAAAACAAAAATTTACATGCAAGCAGATGGGTGTCTTAGAGTACGTTTAGATGGAGTGTTAATGACTTATAGCATACATAGGGTGTAACAGCAACAAGTGTGGAGCTTTAAAGGGTGCAAACTAGACGCAATAAACAATCTCGAGGTGAATTCAGCGTGATTAAGGGCAAAAATTCTTTTAAGAAAACCAGAATACCTAATTTGGTAATAACAGTTGGACCGAGCGGCATGCCCTAGAGGTCTAGACCATTNTAAACAATCGCATGGTGAGTTCAGCAGAGCTGTTAATATAGTTTACAATCTAAAGCCGGTTCTGTGCATGAAGTGACAACATATGTGCTTACGAATACGAAAAAATTCTGCAGCTAAATGGATGGTGAATGTAAACTTTATCGATAAAATTGATAAGTACACAGGCAGCACACAAAAGAAAAAAAAAATACAGTTATGTAAACTTTAGTCGCTAAACGAGTATCATCCGGATGTCATTATAAAATGACAAATTTCCACACTACCTTTGAAGTATTGCCAAGGCGCGTTGCCTGTTCTGGCGGTGGTTGTAAGTAAACCAAAAAAAGTCAAATAGTATCTCCAAAAATTTCTAATCACACATTTACTGAAAACAGTTCTTAAAATCGTGTAGGATCTACGACACTCGAATTTGCGTCACATCAATATCAGTCTTGATATAATGTAATAGTTTTGCATTTTAAAGCTTTTATCAGTTGGGCACACATTCATACCCTTTTACGTACATTGTATATCAGCACGGCCTATATCTGTTTCAGAAAAAAGTAAAATAAAAATCTGGCTATTTTAAGTAAGTGGGTAGGTATACAGTTTTATTTTCCGGATAATATTACAAGCGAGTTAAGGGGACTAGTGACAGGTACACTTCGGAAGACGACAAAATCATGAAATTCACTTCCTAAGTAAATTCATGGACAGTAAAGAAGTAAGGCTTCTCCGTGCTAAGAGATTACCTACAGGTACACGTGAAAGTCCAGCTACCTAGACTATCGTCTTTCAAAATCTTGTCCCTCTTTTATGAATTCCCACGAAATTTAACCCTTTATAACAGGAAAAAAAGAGAACAAAACTGGTACCTATACTCACTTAAGACAAATGTCCATAGATATATGTAAATCAAAATGCGTACTTTTAAAATGTACTGGTTTTATTCTTAATTCGTCAATGTTGTTTTGAAGCTTAAATTGATATTATTAAATGGTAAGATGCTTTCAGCAATTGTGTGACTGCCTCAAAATCGATTGGTGCAATTTTGTGTAGGTACTGTTTGAAAAGGTCATTTTTCCAAAAAAAAAAAACAAAGAGGTAAACCACAGAGGATTTGTGGTGTAAAACAGATTTATTCAGAGAAGCGAAGATTTCCAGGAAATTATGACTATTTGTTGAACTTATCACGGAATTACAAAGGATTTATTTCTAATTGGTTGAGAATTACAGACTACGTATAAATTTCTACGCATGCGTATTACGTTTAAAAAAACTCGAAATTTAAGTAGGTAAATATCACTTCAACACATTATTCGGGGTAGGTAATGTTACAATTTATATTTGTAAATACAATTTTAGACTAAATTGAAGCAAATCTGTTATCTGGATAATGAGATAGCAGTTAGGTACTACAACTTATAACCTCACTATTGGAAAGTTTTTGAGGGGTTTAAATCAATCGGTTTTAATTTCAATTGAATGCCCTTTGATATTATATATCAGATACTAGAGGGCGCATCAAGGTAATACTGATTTTTCTCAGTTACATCTGATTTTTTCTCAAAACGGCTATCTGGAAAACCCAATATCGTTATTACTTTTAAGTACCTAGTAGTTGCCAAGTGTAGTACAGTATCTACAAGGGCGGGCTGACCCATATATGGCTCTACTGGTATCAAAACCATACGATTTTTAGTTAGCCCTAACCTTCAAAAGACACGTTTATAAATTTGACAGCTGCTGGACTATTAGTATCTGAGTTATAGCATTTTTAGTGAAAGAACTTTTGTTGTTTCATCAAGACAATGCACCGTGTCACAAATCAATGAAATCGATGGCAAAATTCCATGAATTGGGCTTCGAATTGCTTCCTCATCCACCGTACTCTCCAGAGTATTTTTTTTATGCTAGCCTACGAACTTTTCAGCCCGCCTGTTACCTTCCTATAGCATAGTTTGCTTAGCTTTTTTTTACGAAACATCAAGCTGTGAAACATTGAGAATTTATCTACAGGAATTGTTTTTAGAATATAGAGATTATTCAAAATTTCAAAGTAGATTCGTAAGGTTAGTTTTGTCTAAAAGAATTTAAATATCAATACCTAGAATGGTAACAAGGAGCATGAAACTTTTTAATGATTTTGGTAACAATAATGTTTCAAATACCAGTGTGAAAAACGGTATTAATAGCTCACTGTAAATTTCTTATTCAAAACTGTCTACATTAATATAAACCTACTCTAAAGGTTTAGTTAAAAAATATTGGTGGGACTGCGACCATTAAATGGTCACTCTTCCATAATACATTTAATGATGCTGTTTCGATAGCACGAGTGGTAAGCTTCTGGAGAGGTTTTTCCATCTCCGATGCTAGATGCGGACTGTCCATGCGGAGAGTCACCGCGCGACTGATCGCCCCGTACTCTTTTTTAGCCAATAATGGAACCATTAACTGATATGTGGCACCTGCGACCTACACAAACACTACTTTCGAATTTTTATTAAGGATATGTAGAATGATAGATTTATTGGGGAAAAGGGCTTTTCAGTCAACGTTTTGTCTCATACATGAACATAAAACAATTTTCTTCAAAACTCTATAATCGAGGAATACTTGCACTTTAATCGGTCTAAAACAATCTAAAACATTTTTATTAAGCGTTTAAAACAACTAATGGATCAGAGATGTCTAATTATTCTGTTCATCATCATCAAAGTAAAGTCGCCAGTTCTAAGACTAGTTGGACACGCACCTGTACTCATTCCTATCCTGAGCTAATCTTCGCATTTCTCTCAAACTAGAACAACCCAAATCCTAAACTATTTGCGAACAGTAATCTAATCTAGGTTTACCTCTACCCCTCCTAACTCCTGTTTCTGCCTCTAATATGTCTCTGACTAGAGTTTCATGTCTAAGGTGTCCTACCAACCTATCTCGCCTATTTCTTATTGACTTCCATAGAGTCCTCTGTTCTCCTATTCTTTCTAATACCTCTTCATTTCTAACCTTTTCTATCCACGTCATCCTCATCATTCGCCTATAACACCACATTATTAAAATAAAAATTAATCAACAACTCATGCTACCACCTTAAAGATTATAAAAATCATGTTATATACGACAATAACTAAAATATATAGTTGAGATTACGACTCAAAGTAAGAAAAATTATTACAGTGTAAAGCTGATAAAAATCATCTACTCTGATTTTCCAATTCTATTTCCTATTCTATTAAAATTATGTTTTTTGAATCACTTGTAGGGCGAATGAACTATGTATATTGGTAATTGACATTTGTTTTAAAAATAACTGCATTTGTGGTAGACGGGTTTATTTATAATTTTTCTCCATAAACAGGAAGTTACTCAACTTTCATTACATGAAAAAATATGAATGATCTATATCCTTTCTTTAAAATTATCAGAACTGGTTTAATAATTCAAAAAAAAAAAATAATAAACTACTTGGTGAACAAAATAAACAAATGCCCTAAAAAAGACAAAATAGTTGGTTTCAGAGATGTACGTCACATAACTAATGCCCAAATTGGAATGGAAAGAAATTAATTTAAGGCTAATCTTATGATTGTTTTGGATGTATTTCAGTATTTATAAGGGATTTACATTTTTCCTATGATGCTGTTAAAAGGAAATATTGGATTTGTCAATTTCTGTTTCCATTACACTCACCTATTACGTTAGGCGTTTCAAAATTCACGATTAAGCTTTAACATGAGTTGTAATATACAAGGTGTTTCTGAAATAAATAGCAAGCTTTGGAGGACGTTAACTAGATACAGTAGGAAATAACATGGTGAGTAAAGCAGCGTGATTAAGGCACAAAAAAATTGTAAGGCAACCAGAAGAACTTACAATCTGAAGCCGGTCCTGGGCGTGAATTGGCAATAGGTTATTGGAATTTATATTTTTTTTTTATTGTAGTTGCAGACAGGGTCTAGCTGAGGAGTGTCGGTTGTTGTTAGTTGAATTCCTTGATATGATTTTAGTTTATCAGTGTTGATCATCACTAAAGAAAAAGAGTAATCCGGGTAGCTTATCCAAACACCAATATATCTAAAGTATTTGCTACTGCTTTTGCTTTATTTAAATATTGTTAAACAAAGTTATTTTATAAATTCTTCATATTTACAAAAAATATTTACAACCATCACATGCTATGCGAATTCTTATCCCTAACTGCCTCAGCAAAATTCAAATTTTTAAATACAATACAATTTTATAGATTTATCGTACAAAAAATAATGTTTAAAATGCAAAAAGGAAAATATTTATTGTTTATTTAATTATTTATCCACGTGAGCTAGTTTTTTATCCTTTATTCGAACACTACACCCCTCCCACCTTCCATCACCTAAGCTGAACCCTTTCTTATTTAAATTATATTTTTTAGTATCTATCGTTATTACTT
>NW_020438908.1:585872-605364 GCF_000699045.2 Agrilus planipennis | reverse complement strand
GTCCGTCTCATCTTTCTCACCCGAACCACCACCCACCCATTCCCACGATTCCTGAAAGCAGGCTGAAGAGGGCCTTCCGCCCTACCTTCCGGCATAGTCCGGAGGGACTGCCCGCCCACCAGCATTACTGGCTGGTGGGAATCAAACACCCAAAAGTTTCTTTTTTTTTATAACAGTTGGAAGCCGGTCCTGGGGGTGAATTGGCAACATTGGTGTCCACCTAGTAGCGCAGTACGATAAAAACTCTGCAGCTACATAGATAGAGAATACAAATATTGCCGATTAAGATAAACATAAACACAGAATGTTTAAATTAAATAAATTAAAGAAGTAAATGTATAAACACAAAAGAAAGAAAAAAATAGCGGTTAAATGCGAAATAAACTCGCGTGCCAAAAGTTTAATATTTGTCCTTCAAAAAAAATTTACATGCGAGAAGATGGGTGTCTTAGAGTACGTTTAGATGGAGTGCTAATGCTTTATCGCACACATAGGGTGTAACAGCAATAAGTGTGGGTTGGTAAGGGTGCAAACTAGATGCAATAAACAATTGCACGGTGAGTTCTGCGTGATTAAGGGTAAAAAATGCTTTTAAGAAAATCACAATACCTAATTTACAATTCGAAGCCGGTCCTGGGCGTGAATTTGCAACATCTACCTAGTAGCCTGTTGCGATAAAAACTTTGCAGCTACTTAATTAGGGAGTACAAATATTGCCGATTAAGATTAACATAAGCACATAGACACATAATGTTTAGAATAAATACATTAAATAAGTAAATGTACGAATACAAAAGAAAGAAAAAATGTAAGTTACGAGAACATTATTCGGTAAATGTGCATCATTTGGATAATACCGATGAGGTATTAGCCATGTGCGTTACCATCTTAATATGGAAAAAATTAGGTTATGCAACACTTTTCTTTCAAAATCATCGACTCAAATACACTTGCGGCTGAAAATTAGTTTCGAGCAAGGCTTGCACTCGCTGCAAATGATAAGGATGCAGCAACTGTTCCTTTAAAATTTGTCACAATATTATATGAGACAAGCCATCGTACTATATTACAATTCTATTTTGTCGATTACCTTCTTTGTAGACGAGGATTTCTTCCCTACCCGAGATATAAATGTCCAGTCTCTCAGAGTCTCTGAAAGAGAGACTCGAGTCTCCGTCTCTCATCGAGTCTCTCTGGTGTCGCTGAGAGAGACTGTCGAGAGACTGTAAAAAAAACTGTTTAGCGTCTCTGAACAAGACACTGGAGTCGCTCATAGAGAGATCCTCATTTCGTATCCAGTTTCTGAACGAGAGACTCGAATCTCTCAATAAGTGATGTCTCGATAGACATGGTTAAAATTTTCTAAGTTCAACATATTTCAGAGATCCCAGTCTTTCTACGAGAGACTCGAGTCTCTCAATTTTTCANTCCAGATATTTCTAGGACTTTCTGGAACATTCCATATCGATTTTAACAGTTGCACACAATTTGGAACATTCCAGATCATTCGAGATATTTCTAGGACTTTCTGGAACATTCCATATCGATTTTAACAGTTGCACACAATTTGGAACATTCCAGATCATTCCAGATATTTCTAGGACTTTCTGGAACATTCCATATCGATTTTAACAGTTGCACACAATTTGGAACATTCCAGATCATTCGAGATATTTCTAGGACTTTCTGGAACATTCCATATCGATTTTAACAGTTGCACACAATTTGGAACATTCCAGATCATTCCAGATATTTCTAGGACTTTCTGGAACATTCCATATCGATTTTAACAGTTGCACACAATTTGGAACATTCCAGATCATTCGAGATATTTCTAGGACTTTCTGGAACATTCCATATCGATTTTAACAGTTGCACACAATTTGGAACATTCCAGATCATTCCAGATATTTCTAGGACTTTCTGGAACATTCCATATCGATTTTAACAGTTGCACACAATTTGGAACATTCCAGATCATTCGAGATATTTCTAGGACTTTCTGGAACATTCCATATCGATTTTAACAGTTGCACACAATTTGGAACATTCCAGATCATTCCAGATATTTCTAGGACTTTCTGGAACATTCCATATCGATTTTAACAGTTGCACACAATTTGGAACATTCCAGATCATTCGAGATATTTCTAGGACTTTCTGGAACATTCCATATCGATTTTAACAGTTGCACACAATTTGGAACATTCCAGATCATTCCAGATATTTCTAGGACTTTCTGGAACATTCCATATCGATTTTAACAGTTGCACACAATTTGGAACATTCCAGATCATTCGAGATATTTCTAGGACTTTCTGGAACATTCCATATCGATTTTAACAGTTGCACACAATTTGGAACATTCCAGATCATTCCAGATATTTCTAGGACTTTCTGGAACATTCCATATCGATTTTAACAGTTGCACACAATTTGGAACATTCCAGATCATTCGAGATATTTCTAGGACTTTCTGGAACATTCCATATCGATTTTAACAGTTGCACACAATTTGGAACATTCCAGATCATTCCAGATATTTCTAGGACTTTCTGGAACATTCCATATCGATTTTAACAGTTGCACACAATTTGGAACATTCCAGATCATTCGAGATATTTCTAGGACTTTCTGGAACATTCCATATCGATTTTAACAGTTGCACACAATTTGGAACATTCCAGATCATTCCAGATATTTCTAGGACTTTCTGGAACATTCCATATCGATTTTAACAGTTGCACACAATTTGGAACATTCCAGATCATTCGAGATATTTCTAGGACTTTCTGGAACATTCCATATCGATTTTAACAGTTGCACACAATTTGGAACATTCCAGATCATTCCAGATATTTCTAGGACTTTCTGGAACATTCCATATCGATTTTAACAGTTGCACACAATTTGGAACATTCCAGATCATTCGAGATATTTCTAGGACTTTCTGGAACATTCCATATCGATTTTAACAGTTGCACACAATTTGGAACATTCCAGATCATTCCAGATATTTCTAGGACTTTCTGGAACATTCCATATCGATTTTAACAGTTGCACACAATTTGGAACATTCCAGATCATTCGAGATATTTCTAGGACTTTCTGGAACATTCCATATCGATTTTAACAGTTGCACACAATTTGGAACATTCCAGATCATTCCAGATATTTCTAGGACTTTCTGGAACATTCCATATCGATTTTAACAGTTGCACACAATTTGGAACATTCCAGATCATTCGAGATATTTCTAGGACTTTCTGGAACATTCCATATCGATTTTAACAGTTGCACACAATTTGGAACATTCCAGATCATTCCAGATATTTCTAGGACTTTCTGGAACATTCCATATCGATTTTAACAGTTGCACACAATTTGGAACATTCCAGATCATTCGAGATATTTCTAGGACTTTCTGGAACATTCCATATCGATTTTAACAGTTGCACACAATTTGGAACATTCCAGATCATTCCAGATATTTCTAGGACTTTCTGGAACATTCCATATCGATTTTAACAGTTGCACACAATTTGGAACATTCCAGATCATTCGAGATATTTCTAGGACTTTCTGGAACATTCCATATCGATTTTAACAGTTGCACACAATTTGGAACATTCCAGATCATTCCAGATATTTCTAGGACTTTCTGGAACATTCCATATCGATTTTAACAGTTGCACACAATTTGGAACATTCCAGATCATTCGAGATATTTCTAGGACTTTCTGGAACATTCCATATCGATTTTAACAGTTGCACACAATTTGGAACATTCCAGATCATTCCAGATATTTCTAGGACTTTCTGGAACATTCCATATCGATTTTAACAGTTGCACACAATTTGGAACATTCCAGATCATTCGAGATATTTCTAGGACTTTCTGGAACATTCCATATCGATTTTAACAGTTGCACACAATTTGGAACATTCCAGATCATTCCAGATATTTCTAGGACTTTCTGGAACATTCCATATCGATTTTAACAGTTGCACACAATTTGGAACATTCCAGATCATTCGAGATATTTCTAGGACTTTCTGGAACATTCCATATCGATTTTAACAGTTGCACACAATTTGGAACATTCCAGATCATTCCAGATATTTCTAGGACTTTCTGGAACATTCCATATCGATTTTAACAGTTGCACACAATTTGGAACATTCCAGATCATTCGAGATATTTCTAGGACTTTCTGGAACATTCCATATCGATTTTAACAGTTGCACACAATTTGGAACATTCCAGATCATTCCAGATATTTCTAGGACTTTCTGGAACATTCCATATCGATTTTAACAGTTGCACACAATTTGGAACATTCCAGATCATTCGAGATATTTCTAGGACTTTCTGGAACATTCCATATCGATTTTAACAGTTGCACACAATTTGGAACATTCCAGATCATTCCAGATATTTCTAGGACTTTCTGGAACATTCCATATCGATTTTAACAGTTGCACACAATTTGGAACATTCCAGATCATTCGAGATATTTCTAGGACTTTCTGGAACATTCCATATCGATTTTAACAGTTGCACACAATTTGGAACATTCCAGATCATTCCAGATATTTCTAGGACTTTCTGGAACATTCCATATCGATTTTAACAGTTGCACACAATTTGGAACATTCCAGATCATTCGAGATATTTCTAGGACTTTCTGGAACATTCCATATCGATTTTAACAGTTGCACACAATTTGGAACATTCCAGATCATTCCAGATATTTCTAGGACTTTCTGGAACATTCCATATCGATTTTAACAGTTGCACACAATTTGGAACATTCCAGATCATTCGAGATATTTCTAGGACTTTCTGGAACATTCCATATCGATTTTAACAGTTGCACACAATTTGGAACATTCCAGATCATTCCAGATATTTCTAGGACTTTCTGGAACATTCCATATCGATTTTAACAGTTGCACACAATTTGGAACATTCCAGATCATTCGAGATATTTCTAGGACTTTCTGGAACATTCCATATCGATTTTAACAGTTGCACACAATTTGGAACATTCCAGATCATTCCAGATATTTCTAGGACTTTCTGGAACATTCCATATCGATTTTAACAGTTGCACACAATTTGGAACATTCCAGATCATTCGAGATATTTCTAGGACTTTCTGGAACATTCCATATCGATTTTAACAGTTGCACACAATTTGGAACATTCCAGATCATTCCAGATATTTCTAGGACTTTCTGGAACATTCCATATCGATTTTAACAGTTGCACACAATTTGGAACATTCCAGATCATTCGAGATATTTCTAGGACTTTCTGGAACATTCCATATCGATTTTAACAGTTGCACACAATTTGGAACATTCCAGATCATTCCAGATATTTCTAGGACTTTCTGGAACATTCCATATCGATTTTAACAGTTGCACACAATTTGGAACATTCCAGATCATTCGAGATATTTCTAGGACTTTCTGGAACATTCCATATCGATTTTAACAGTTGCACACAATTTGGAACATTCCAGATCATTCCAGATATTTCTAGGACTTTCTGGAACATTCCATATCGATTTTAACAGTTGCACACAATTTGGAACATTCCAGATCATTCGAGATATTTCTAGGACTTTCTGGAACATTCCATATCGATTTTAACAGTTGCACACAATTTGGAACATTCCAGATCATTCCAGATATTTCTAGGACTTTCTGGAACATTCCATATCGATTTTAACAGTTGCACACAATTTGGAACATTCCAGATCATTCGAGATATTTCTAGGACTTTCTGGAACATTCCATATCGATTTTAACAGTTGCACACAATTTGGAACATTCCAGATCATTCCAGATATTTCTAGGACTTTCTGGAACATTCCATATCGATTTTAACAGTTGCACACAATTTGGAACATTCCAGATCATTCGAGATATTTCTAGGACTTTCTGGAACATTCCATATCGATTTTAACAGTTGCACACAATTTGGAACATTCCAGATCATTCCAGATATTTCTAGGACTTTCTGGAACATTCCATATCGATTTTAACAGTTGCACACAATTTGGAACATTCCAGATCATTCGAGATATTTCTAGGACTTTCTGGAACATTCCATATCGATTTTAACAGTTGCACACAATTTGGAACATTCCAGATCATTCCAGATATTTCTAGGACTTTCTGGAACATTCCATATCGATTTTAACAGTTGCACACAATTTGGAACATTCCAGATCATTCCAGATATTTCTAGGACTTTCTGGAACATTCCATATCGATTTTAACAGTTGCACACAATTTGGAACATTCCAGATCATTCCAGATATTTCTAGAACTTTCTGGAACATTCCATATCGATTTTAACAGTTGCACACAATTTGGAACTTTCTAGATCGTTCCAGAAATTTTTAGAACCTTCTAGAATATTCTAGATCGATTGTAACAGTTGCACACATTCTGGAGTTTTCTGGATCATTTCATTTTTAGAACTTTCTAAAAGGTCTCATAAGTTAGAAAAGGACAAATATATATTTTCACATTTTCGCCAACCACAACCATCCACTTCCACTTACCGCGACCAAACTCCCTTATTTTCAGCAGGAGACTAAGGGGAAGTTGATAGGAGTTGGTGGTGATAGAGAAAACCTTGTCTTTACGTAGGCACATTAGCATTTTATATACATATTTAGACTTAGATTAAGACAGTTTGATGAAAAATTAAAAAATACCGAAAGCACAAAATCAACCAACATAATAAATATACAGATATATCAAATGGTAGACCTAACCCAACCTAACCTTAACGAATTTGTATATACATTCACCAGTTTTAATTTCTATGGAGATGTTCATCTGGGATAACTACTACACATCAGTGACATTGTTTTTTCCCTGTAATAATAAAATTTTTTTATTAAAATATACATATATTACATCCCTTCTATTTTCATTTAATACTTAAGAGTATAATATTAGAATTGTGTTTATATCGATAGAGGCAAATTGTGGTTAGTAACAAAATAAGCGACTAATACGAATACTTCAAATTCACGACACCCGTAAACTATTACATCGATACTCAATATCCTTCAAGGAATTTGCCACAGAAATTATTCGAAACTAACAACTTTATTACGTGACCTACCTCTTTTATTAGCTCGCTTGGCTTAAAATTGTGTCTGGTATTCTTCACATGGTTAGTCAATAATTTCATGAACAATGTATGGTTGCAGGTGCAACAGTACGCTAAAAATATCCTTATAAGCAACATGCTACATTAAAAAATATGGATAACATTAAAAGATCTTTCTTCTGTTAAGTATAAAAATATTATATAAAAAGTTCGTATATGTATAAAAATAAATGAAAGTAAAACGAAAATTGTAATAGATATACAAGGGAAGAAAAAGTAGAGAAAGAGCGAATATAGCACTCATAATTTCTTTTATATATAATACTAGCAGCGAAACCCGGCGTTATAAAATATTTAAGGATCCACTATTTAACGTAGATAATATAGATTTCTGTCTTAGATATTGAGAGACTTACCCCCGGTTTCATGGACGTTGATCAACGTTAACAGAATATTCAAGATTATTCTTAACAATGACAGCCTGTCCTTTATTTTTTATGTTATGTTTTCGATCGTTCTAGAATGTTACAGAACACAAAAATATTTCCGATAANGTTAAAGGTGTATGTCTGGAGCGCGACTTTGTACGGATGAGAAACATGGACGGTTGGCGCGGGGTAAAAGAAAAGATTAGAAGCGTTCGCAATATGCTGTTACAGGTGAATAATAAGGTTACCGTGAACAAGGAAGGTTAGAAATTAAAAGATATTAGAAAGAATAGGAGAACAGAGGACTCTATGGAAGTCAATAAGAAATAGGCGAGATAGGTTGGTAGGACACCTTCTCAGGTATAAAAGTCTAGTCAGAGACATATTAGAAGCTGAAGCAGGAAAAGCATGCGAGAGGAGTAGAGGTAGACCTAGACTAGACTACTATTCACAAATAATTAAGGATGTAGGATGTTCTACCTTCAGGGAATTGCGAAGATTAATTTAGGATGAGAAAGAGTGAAGGTTCGGGTCAAACCAGTCTAGTGACTTACGACCCTACGATGATCCAAATAACAAAAAATCCTTCTGTGTGAAGCATGATGTTCCTTCATGTAACTTTCTGGTCTATATACTCGGTTCATATATTAATAATAAACACATAAGCTAAATATTTAGTTCGTTATTAATAGGACTCACAAGTAAATGAAACATTTATCTTAGACATGTATAAAAATGTATTTCAATTTTATGTAGAGTTAACCACTTATGGTTAGGGCGACGCTTATTACTAGGGAGCGTATGTCATTAGTACATACCTATAAGGTACGTACTTAGGTCGAAAATCAAGATTTTATGGCGTGAGGACAACAACGGCGGCTGAAAACGTTTTTGTTTAATACGATACATGTGACGAATTTTTTTTTCTTTGCTTTTTCTTGCACTGCGGTTTCTCAAGTGGTAGCTTAGCGTCCTAAATACGCCCTTGATATTGACGTCATGAATAAATGTATTACACTTTTATTATCACATCATAGAAACAATGAAAACATCCAGTTATAAACTATATTCATACTTTCAGTTCTTCCTGAAGCCCCTCAACAGGAGTTTATCAACACACCTCTTACTTCACCAAGTGTTTTCAACAACTCAAAACCAATAGGTGCGCCTGGCCCGCCTCCTGCCGGACCTGATCTAGACATGTTTTGTTCTACTCCTCGTTACCCGGACAACAATTCCTACTATCCCAACAACTGGGGCTCAAACACTGGCTACACCAATAACTATAATTATTACAGTCCAACAAACAACAATCAACAACCCTACATAAACACAGGCAGCACGACGATGGTATTATATCCTCATCCCCAAATTCATTTCCATTTGCACGGGAATAGTGATAAATTAGACCAATATTTAACTAATGACTCTATATCGTTAGCACCTTCCAGGGGTAACGGTACGGACATTGGCGTGCCATCTAGTAGCAACGAAGTGGAAGTTAGTGGGACTGGTAATATTGTTACGCATGCGCCTGGATCTATTACGCATGCGCCTGGCAGTGTGACGCATGCGGAAGTGGGAATTGAAGACAGTGAACGTGCGCAAGCAGTGACAGATCCTTCCAGCGTGTGGCGGCCTTACTAACGAATATATAATAGCATGTACAAAGTCGTGAAAATGTAGTGAATTAAATCAAAAGGGCTATCGCCTACATATCAAAATGTGTGATTTTGTAAAGGTTATTTTTTGATAGTTGTACTGTATATGAACTGTAAATGTTGTAGTTGTAAGTATTTTCTAATTAAAAGCGTACTATCAAAAGTTAAATGCACGAATTGTACCGTTGCAGACATTGCTGTAGCTTACACCAATTAATTTAAAATACAAAATATTTACATTTTTTAAAAACATTTATTTTTGTAAATATCTTTCACCTTTCCTGGACGTTTAATAATTAGGGTGGTTAGTGCCTTAATTTGATTAATAATATAAAAATAAAACAAATAAAAGCTCCCGCGAATTGTTTATTTCTTTTAATAACAAAATGCCTACTGGAAGGTAGTAGATGTAAGAAACGAAACTGTTGAACTATTGCTATGATAGTTACGAAGGGCAGATCAGTAGATAACTGAACCAGTTTCATTAAAATTCAGTTAAAAGCTATTTCGCAAATATAGTTTTTTTCAACTAAAATAAATTCATGAAAATGAGTTCATCATGTTATATTTTTATGATGGGCAAAGGGTCCTCGGACTTCTTAATGTTATCGTAGGAGCCGAACAAAAAGGCATACAACAGCATTAGTTGACTGTCAAATCAATGCCGTCTATAAATTTTAACAGTACAATTATTGACCTAAGACCATATTATTTGGTGTCGGCTATCTTTACCTTATTGCGCCAAGCTTCTATATTTGATTCCAATACAGGATTTGTACCTTACGTTTATCGTCACTATATTGATTCAAGCACTGAGGCACATCTGCCTATATAAAAAGTTTATGCAATAACAATGTTTAAAATGGTCTTAGTCATATTGACATCTTCTCTGCCCTTTACGTAACTTTGTGAGATACCTACCACCTCAGAGGAATCGCAGGTATTATGTCCTGAATGGATGCTACTTTGAACGTTCCGCAGATGTATTCGCTCCTGGTTTTGTCTATCACTGATGTCGCTAGAATATCCTTAACAAATTGCTAATATTTAAATGTACAAATTTTCTTATTCTTTAGGACTGGGGTTTGAATCTTCCTTACCAAGGACCTCTAGTCAATATTTTATATAAACAAATTAATTATTAAGAACAATATAAGCTCTTCATCAGTTATTTCTTGAATTTACAAGACGTAATTTTGATGTTTATGTGTTTATTAGGGATATAGGTATATTGAATTCAGCTGGACAAGTACAAATACCTTCGTAAGCGCCTTGTCTTCAATTAATACCACATATCGGTAAATGGTGAAATACTGCCATAACTAAATTGTAGACTTATATTCATTTACTTATTTGTTATTGATTGTTACTAGCTGCAAATTATAAGTCTATAATTTTATCGTAATATTTTTCTTATTGAAACGGTAGTACCTTTATGTTTGCACCTTTTACGAGCGTTAACGTTTTTAGTTACAATAATAGTACTCTGGTTATTGATATATGCTGACTGTTAGTCATATTCTCAGATCATTTAGTAACTGTTTCATTACATGGCCTATTTGGTGGCAGTATTGTCTGCCATGAAATCAGCTTTGCTTTTATTTGTGCAAACTCTTTTGCATATATCCTGAGCTTGAGGTGTTGACAGGCTGGCTCGTCTTTCACTTGAAACAGCAAGTTGCAGCCAATAACTTTGGTATTTGTAGGTTTCTTTACCAATGTTAGTGATCTTTCTTTTTCATACGTTTTTAATTTTTCAGAATCTATTGAGTTTATAGCTTCTTTACAATTACCAGGTAGGTAATAAGTTAGCAGAGGTAAGTTTGTTCATTTGTCGCTATTTTTACTTCTAGGTCTCAATGATCGAGAGGAGTTTCAATTGTAACTTCACCCTACACTCATGATTAACTATCTCCTTTATTTTTAATTGTACTCTATCAATTACCTTAATTGCTATATTCTTCCTCATTGTAATAATCCTTCATTTCTTCTATTTCGGATAATTACAGACTAACATAATTTCTTTTCACTGCGGTTTTCTCGAGTTTCTGCAACAGCTCTAGCCTTTGTGGTTACAAACATGAAATCTGTAGTAGCCAATGAATATCATCTTGTCCGCTTTAGGATCCCACGTCCTGAGCTTCTTCCGACAGATGAATTTTTAAATAGCTGACATTTGGTTTACGACCATACTGTAGCTCTTCAGGTGTTCTAAATGAAAACGATTAGCTCCATTTATGGGTTACTGACGGTTTTAATGACTTCAGCTTGTAAAAACTTTGATATGCCGGCATTAAAAAGTATAATACAAGTCTCTAAGCAGGAGCATTCTGTGTAATTGTGCATTATGTAATCGTCTGATGAACGATTTCTTTATTCTAGAGACAATAGCGCAGGGTCGAGTAGCTTTCAACAAAAAGAAATCACTTCTATGTTCGCGAACGGTTAATTTAGAAATTCGAAAAAGGTTGCTAAAAATGTAAGTCTGGACATGGACGGTGGGCGCGGCAGGAAAAAAAGGTTAGAAGCGTTCGAAATGTGCTGTTACAGGCGAATGATGAGGATACTGTGGATAGAGAAGGTTAAAAATGAAGAGGTGTTAGAAAGAATAGGAGAACAGAGGACTCTATGGAAGTCAACAATAAATAGGCTAGATACATAAGTAGGACACCTTCTCGAATATGAAGGGCTAGTCGGAGACATACCAGAAGCAGAAACAGGAGTTACGAGGATAGAGGTAGGCCTAGATTAGATTACTGTTAACAAATAGTTAGGGATGTGAGATATTCTAGTTTTAAGGAAATGCGAAGATTGACTCAGAATAGTAACGGACTAACGGTTTTATGATGATTGCATATTCTAGCTCATTGTCAGTAGTGTAGAAGTCTACTCAATGTGTGTGTTCTCTGCAATCTTCGTCTTCTATACCTGTAGTTTACTAAATCGATAAATAAAGTAATATTCGTTCTTACCTTCCCATCTTTCTCCGAATTTTCGCATGTAAGATTTTCTCTGCAATCTTTCAATTCTTTATATTGCGAGATAGTCTCGACCACCTGTTACTACTGCTAAAAGATTACCTCCTAACGTTTTGAATTGTTGAATTTGAAATGGATGACTTCTGCTAGTGCGATTATGTAGTTTTTACTACCTTTTGGAGCGATTTTGGTCTGGAGCCCCAATTCTGGACAATCACCCTTATATTCAATATGTTAGAAGCGAGTATTCCTGTTATATTAAATGGAGTAAGTATCTAATGACAATTACAACTGTCTTTTTAAACTAAAATAGAAAATATGAAATCTTTATTGGAAGCGAATATGAATAATTTATTATTAGATAATCGTTACTATAAAAATCAGTGATGTGATTCATTCTGATTGTAACTATATATGCATATTTACTGGCGGATGCGGAAATAAAGATGAATAAACTGAAATGAATAATCAAATCATTATTTTTCGACAGATACATCTCATACAACAAATGATACAATTGTTGTAAATTTCTTCTCGATTTCGGTTGAATATTGAGTGACCTCCATTACAATCAGACAATTAAATTTTCATAAATTGTTTTCTTAGCATGTAACGTATGTTTCTCCAAATTTAAACTCCTATGAGTCAATGTTGTTTAATGAAGTCAATGTATGACATGGTATGGTACTTATTAATAGAATAATACAATAGATCAAGTACACCAGTACAAAAATTCGGAGGGTGGGCGATTTCCACTACTGCAGATTTCAAATAATCAAGATATTCGGTATCTGAACTTAAACCGATACATACATAATCTCTTCCAGCGTCTATTCCTACCTTAAACTGCAAATGACGAAGCTAAGGAATCAGAGGAGAAATTTTGCTCCAGTGTAAAGAGTATATTATGTACTACCTACATTATTTCTTTTGGGTTTGGGTCAATACTGAATACTAAACTGATAAAACTTGACCTTTATCTAAATAATCAGCTTTTTGGATTTGGACATTAAGGTGATCCATCAGGTGCATGTTTTAGGTACCTATTTAGGCTTATTATAACAGTATGTAAGCTCTCATTGCTTTGTGGTTGCTGACAGAACGCTTACTTTTACTCACGAAAGACGTTGTAGGGAATATCGTAAACATAGAAAAGAGATGACAGTAGGAATTGCAGCGGACAGTAATAAAGAAAAAGGAATAACATTACACCATTGATGTGCAACAGAAACAGATACAGACAAGCAGAATCGGACTTTAAAGAAAGTTCAACATTCTCAGGAATTTAGGAAAGCAAAGAGGCTTAAAGATATTATTCCAACGAGGAAGTTATAAAGCCGACCCTGATCTTTTGCGTACCTAAGCAACTTCTAACCGCTGCACCGATTGCTATTATTCGTTTATCTCTTTTTACTTTATCTGTACAACTTATGAAGCATTTCCTAACTTAACAAGCGCGTGTTCAAAACACAGCAAATGCCTACAGTCCTAAGTGGAAACAAGACAGAAGATACGTCCATTCCCACAGATAATTTATTGCGTACTATGAAAATTTTGATCGTTCTGACTGTATAATCGTATCTATATTTGGCAGGTTATTTACTTGTACTTAACTGAGGCTTTCTCAGTCACATGTTAAGGCACGGTAGATACTTTTTTTCACAATTATCTTATTACTGTCTGCTTTTAATGATCGTCAAATGATCTCCATTCATTGATTGAATTAAGTCACATCAACAAAGATTATATTATTACTTTTTTTAATGTTCAATTTAATAATTATTCAGCTGAAAGTCAATGTTTGGAAATTTAAGCAGCCGTACGATTAATTTTGTCATTTAGTTATTGCAGAAATTGCAAAAATTACTTTTTTACTAATTTGTATTAAATTTTCAAAAAATGAACTTTACATAAACTAAGGTCAACTAAACGATAATTTTATTTAAAACGATATTAACAATTCAGAACATTTTACATCACTGTGACTTGCAAAACTCATTCTAGGCATTTTTATTAATACTCATACGGTGCAGTTTTCAAATAATAATTCTTCGTTTAAACTGCATGGCGGAATGATGTATGACGCGAACTTCGCCCATTTGAGATTTTTATGTTCCTGTCTTCACGTCGTAACACTAAAGCGTCATAAAACTGTTACGATTACAATAAAATATATTGTTTTCTGACCGCAGAACGGCGTCTCGGGATTTTTATTTATGCTGTGTAAAATTGTGTATTAAATTTAATAATCTCACTCGCGAAAAGACTGGAACATAATGCGCAAAAGTTGTCCACGTAATTGTCGCCATTCTGTTATCGAATATTTGTGGCTTACACTACAACAGACAATCAGTTTGCTATTTATTAGTATTTAAAACTTGCGTTAAGAAAATAATCAACATATATCTTCTTAATGCTATATCTGTTACATTGTCATAACAGTGAAAAAACAACCCGATATTACGTACTTATAGATGCCTGCATATAGTAATGCACCTACTTGATTTTGAAAAAAACAACATAGAAGAAATGTAACCGACGCGAAAAACTTCAAAATTATGTTTTCTATTTGTCATACCACGGAAAAGTTGTCTGGACTTGTATAACAAGAGTGATGTTTATATCTTCTGATCACCCCAGAACGTATAATTACAAATTTTTGGATTTTTCCTTTTACTGATGCCATAAAAAAAGAAATTTCATAATTCAAGGTCAACGGGAAGTACCTAATAGCGTATCTTTTGGTTTAGAAGCTTGACTTTTTAAATTTTGCAAGGGACTGCAGACCCGAGTATTTGATATTTTAATTTCAACTTAATACATCCACGCGTTCCTGAGAAAAAGGGTCTTAACTAGGGTTGCCACCCGTACTTTATTATAAAGTATTGTATTCTATTTCAACTGTGCGTACGTTATACTTTACACGACACATAAAGTACGCAAAAATACTTTATTTAAGGCCTTAAGTAAACATCGTAATTTTGTAAGCGATTATTCGAAATTCAGAGTATTTTTACATCGATAATATTGCACAGAAAAATGGCAAGCCACATTTACGGAACAACCTGATTTCCCAAATCTGCTCAAAGTAGTGTCATTGAATCTACCTTAATCGAAGGAGTGATTCTGAACAACGTTCTTATTTAACTTTCTTCGATTAAATCATTAAGAAGTTATATAAGAAAAAAGAGAAAAAAAAAAAAGAAACGACCTTGATTATTTATAAGGTTTGCCACTCTATTCAGAAATACTAGAAAGTAGGGTACGGGAAANATATTTTTAGAAAAAAAAAACTTTATTTTTATGCTGATAACTTTTTTTTTAACCTTTTAGTCGAGCAATACTTTTTGTAAAGCCTGAAAAGGTGGCAACCCTAGTCTTAACAGACAGACAGGCAAAAAGACTGATAACGAACTGATCCCATAAGGGTTCCTCTTTTCCTTTTGAGGTACGAAACTCTAAAAATTACTAATTTGAAAGGTTTTTGTAATTTTTTTTATTTGGGATTGGAAAAAATGATACTCGTGGTAGGTCAGGTAGCAAAATAGATGAGATACTGGAGAAGGTGGGAGAAACTAATGACAGGGGCGTAGAGATGGAATGGAGCTTGATTAAATTGTATGCAAATACTGAAGTTAACGGAATATTGTATTTTAAAGAAAATGAGATTAGGCAGCTTTGGTGGGTTACAAACGAGAGTGTAGCATTAATAGAAGAATGACGAAATATATGTAAGAGCAGAGTGTATAAAGGAAGGGGAAGAAAATTATAAGGGATAAAGTGGGAAATCATTAGGAAATGTAAGGTTACTAATCCGTGATGGATAGATAATATGTGTATAGAAGTAGAACAAAAGTTTGAAGTAGGTAATTGATAATGTGGAAAGCAACGGGAAACCACCACATTATGATCCCGAGTACAACGTACTACACAAATTAAATGATGGCGTCCTCTGGGGTAAAGCACTCTGAACGTAAACTAGTCCCCCATTCGGATGTCCGGGCGGGGACTACCTCGGGAGATACATCAATAAGTACAATAGGGTTAGGTGCAATATTTCACGTCGGAGTCGGAGCGTGGAATGTTAGGACAATGAGGCAAGTAGGAAAATTGGAAAATTTAAAAGTAGAGATGAGTAGATTGGAATTAGATATAGTAGGCATTAGTGAAGTCCGTTGGTCCCAAGCTGGAGACTTCTGCAGTGGAGACTTTAGAATAATACATACAGGATTGGTGGAAGGTAATTCGGGGGTAGGAACTGTAATGCGTAGGAAAGTAGGGAAGAGTGTAGAAAGTAATTTACAAAAAAGCGACAGGATAGTTATGGTTAAATTAAACTCGAAGCCGGTAAAAACGGTATTAGAGCAGGTCTATACATCGAAGACGCGATCAACATCATTAAAGACAGTACAATTGCAGGGATAGATATACAGGGACAAAAGATTAGTATGCTTAGATTTGCAGATGTTTAGCAGTATTAGCATCTAGCAAGGAGGACTTTAAATAAAATGGAAGCGGTACTGATGAAACAGTAGTGCATGAAAATAAATAAAATACTGTTATGCAAGGGAATAGAAAGTGGGGAAAGAGCAAATATAAGGATAGGAGACGAAAAATTAGAAGAAGTTGCTGATTTTAGATATCTAGGTAGTCAGATAAGTCAGAACGGAAGAATTAATAGGGATATAATTCAGAGGACAGCGCAGGGTTGTGTTTCCTTTAATAAAAAGAAGTCAGTTTTATACTCGCGGACGGTTAATTTACAAATTCGAAAAAAGTTAAAAGTGTATGTTTGGAGCGCGGTGTTATACGGGTGCGAAACAAAACAGTGGGCGCGGCAGAAAAGAAAAGGTTAGAAGCGTTCGAAATGTGGTATGTTATAGGAGAATGAAAGATAACGTGGATAAAAAATGTTAGAAATGAAGAGGTATTAGAAAGAATAGGAGAATAGAGGAGTCCGTGTAAGTCAATAAGAAATGGGCGAGATAGGTTGGTAGGACACCTTCTCAAGTATGAAGGTCTAGTCAGAGACATATTAGAGGCAGAAACGGATGTTAGGAGGAGTAGAGGTAGATCTAGATTAGATTACTGTTCGCAAATAGTTAAGGATGGGTTGTTCTAGTTTTAGGGAAATGCGAGCATTAGCTCAGGATAGGAAAGAGTGGAGGTACGTGTCCAACCAGTCTTAGGACTAACGACCTTATGATGAAGCTTCTAATATATGTAATTAATAGGAATTTTAGAGTAAAGGGATACAGTAGTAGGAATATAAGGAACGAGTCAGAAGTCATTTCATTATAACATGAGGAAAAGGCGGAAAGGATGTAGGGTATTCACACGTAGGGCAAGAATTACGAGTTGTATTAAAAAGTGTGGAGGTAGGTGAATTAGGATACCCCATATGAGTAGTAAGCTGCCAGATGTGAACTAAAGCTTTAAATGTTGATCTGTAGTTGCAACTCAAAGTGTAGTCACCTTCTCGTTTTGAGTTCTGGGTTTAGATTATAAAAGTTCTTCGCTTGCTTATAATCGATTTATTGTACTATATGACATACGCGACAGATAGGCAATCTTCAAACTACAAAATTACTTTTCTTGTAAGGCTAGGCAAATTTCGAAAAAATTAAAAACTTGTTATTTTTGCAAATATTTAGAAGTTTTGCACGATCGGAAGGATCGAAGGTTTTCTATGATTTCCATGCAAATGAAGGGGCAGTAATGACAATCTTTCACTTTTCTTCTGTCTTCAATTTGCACATTCCATTTTTCTTTCCACCTTTTCGAAAATAGTCATAAGAAACTGCCTGCCTATCAGCATTAGTAGCTGCGTGATAATAAAATACCCCAAAGGTTTCTAAAAGTTTTCTTCAGTTGCACAAGCAGAGTAGATACCTTAGTATTACCGTTGTTTAACATTGGAAACATTTCAGTTAGCAAAAAGTATCAGTATGTGTTGACCTACTACAAATTGAAAGCACAATTAACTAATTTATATTTAAATAAATAAAAAAAATAAACATGGCTGCATAAAAATTGCAAACATTATTCAGGCTGCCCTTCCGCAGGCTCCACTGGTTTTTCTGTTTCACCTTCTTGATTTTCTTCTTGACCCTCTGGCTGTTCAACTTGATCTTCTGGCTTCTCCGTTTCAACTTCCGGCTTTTCTAACGGTTCTTCTGGCTTCTGTTCTATTTGAGTTTCTGTAATTGTTTGCTGCGTATCGGCGTTAAATTGATAGAATTCTCCTTCAGTTGCAGTCGCCTCTGTGATGTATTTAAGGATGTCAACAGAAGTAGTTGTGGCGAAAGTTAGGAATGAAGGCTGCATCCATAATCTTCGAAGTTCATCGTATCCTTCACTTACTCCTTCTTCCTCTTCTTCTTCTTCTTCGCGAACTTGAACAAAAATAGGGAGGAATAAATAATGGTTCAAATACTGCTCGATATCGGTGCTTGATGTCCGTAGTGTTGGATTGTTTGCCCTCCTTCGATGAGACGACCAGTGGAAAAATGATTCCATCGAACATCAGGGACTATTCTGATAAGGTCGGCCGTTGTTCGTATATGTATAATTATGAATATGTATTATTGTGATAATAATACTTAAAGTTGTACATATGATGTTTCAAAGAAATAATACACTTAATATACATATATGCGAAGCCAAGACCAACAATAATTTTGAAAACGATCTTGATCTTATATTTACGTTCAAAATTATATTGATGTTTTCGAAATGAATACTTTATATATAACCGCTGAATAGGAATAAAAAAATCACAAAACAGTGATTAAGTGAATAAGCCTCATTACCTTCCTGGAATGGTAGGCACGGAGTATGAATCCCGCAGGAAAAATTTCCATTAAAAAAATGCCATTTAATTACCACTGATAATAAATAAGTAATGGTAATAAATGGCATTTCGATGTAGCATTAAAAAATTTAAAGAATAATAAGGCGCCAGATGTAGATGGGATACAGGGGGAAATTCGAAAACATGTAGAACAAGAGGTTAGAGATCGTATGTTTAAGTTGGTTAGTCACATTTACGAAACGGGGATAGTGCCAGAGGATTATAAACAGAACGTAGTAGTAACATTACCTAAGAAGAGGGGCGTGGATAGGTACGAGAAATTTCGAACAATTAGCTTAACTTCCCATGCGTCAAAAATCTTAACTAGAATTGTACAGAGGAGGATGGAAAAAAGGGCGGAAGAACTATTAGGGGAAGATCAATTTGGGTTTAGAAGAAATAGAGGAACGCGGGAGGCCATTCTAGCTTTA
>NW_020438908.1:575601-584697 GCF_000699045.2 Agrilus planipennis | reverse complement strand
GAAAAATTTCCATTCAATTTCCATTAAAAAAATGTCATTTAATTACCACTGATAATAATTAATGGTAATAAATGGAGAATTGCCAATGGGATGAATGGAATTTCCACTAGAATTCTCGAACTCAATGGGACTTCCATTGCTGAACGCAATGGGATTTCCCTTGCGTTCCATTGGAACTTCCATTCCTGAACCTAATGGAAATCCTAGTGTCAATTCTTTATTTTT
This sequence comes from Agrilus planipennis, assembly GCF_000699045.2. Lineage (NCBI taxonomy): Eukaryota > Metazoa > Arthropoda > Insecta > Coleoptera > Buprestidae > Agrilus > Agrilus planipennis. The sequence continues at coordinate 584,472 of NW_020438908.1, read as the reverse complement.
TTACCTTTAATTATTGTTAGTGGTAATTAATTGACATTCTTTTTAATCAAGATGAAATATGAGGTTTTCCGACAAAAAAAATTTGAATTACATGACAATTACTATTCGAAATAATGTCTTGTTTATTATTTTTACAACTTGCTTTGACAATCATATTAACTTCAGCACGTTTTTCTCCATTTTTTTTAATAAGTTTTAATCATCTTAAACCAGATGTTCTCCATTTTTAGGTACCCAATTGTTTTTCCATTTATATTGAATGGTTTTAAATAGAATTTATAAATTTTGCATTGGTTCCCATTAAAAGTCAATGGAAAATTTTCCTACGGGATATTTTTGTGAACACCAGCAGTATCTAAACGATAGTGTATTAAACGGTGCAACAGTATCACTTTTTACTGTTCTATATACGTTATTGTATTAATTTGTTGTACTTGGCACATACGTCTTTTTTACTACGTTTATAAAATTAATTACACCTTATACTACTTCGTATCATTTTGTCGAATACAGTACACTAAGTAGTTTACTGGTAAATCTTACCTAATATTCTTTCATAGAGGAACTTGAATAGCAGATAACTTGGCAGATGTATAAACGGCAAGTAAGACCTCAAATCGGTTTTCAATGCATAGCAATGTTTTAAGAATTTTGAGCACACGATCATAGACGACTCAACGTCTCCAGGATGAATAACGTCCTCATGAACCATCGATATCATCTCTCGTGTTTCTATGTATTTGTTCAATTCTATCATTGCTTCTTCGTCTACTCTAGGATATAAAGTGAATTCTCCTGCAGCGACAATTCGTAGATTATCCACCGGCGCTTCATGATGCGTCCGAACGCCCTCGATTATTTTAAGAACTTCTTCACCTTGTACTAATTGACTGTATTGAAAAAGGAATCGTATCAGAACAAGAAAGAGATGCGTCCGATAGGAGAAGACATGAGAAAAAGATATTAAATAAAAAATTTGAAGACATTTAATACCGGTTGGTGTTTAGATATTATATTTTTAAAAAAGGGAGAGAGTGGAAAGTCCAAATAAACATATAAAAGTTATTTTGAGAAAGTCATTTCAAGATTGGGCCCAGGGGTGGAGGTGAAAAATCGAATACATTGAAAAAATAACTAACGTAACCTTAAGGCGACCTAAAAGTTAACCATCAATCTTCCAAGAATTTTGGTACCCAAGCGCCGGGCAAAGTGTCTTTATATGGACTCAATTTTGTCAAAGATGTTTTGTCAATGTTGGGTCAGTATTGGATAAATATTCTATATAAATAAAGGAAAAGGTACATCCCTTGTATATATTGCCAATATTGGATAAATATTACAAATCAATATAAATAAAAGTTATTGTCAAATATCTTTTATTAATATTGGATAAATATCGGATAAACATTGTATTAAAATATAGGAAAGAGGTATATGTCCTATATATTACCAATATTGGCTATATATTGCCAATATTGGGCCCATATACAATATTGTACCAATATAGAATAAATATTGGGCCAATGTCGTGTGCTACTGGGGTAGTCTAACCCCCAGGCTAATCCTAGTATAATGACTATGTAGGGTGTCCGAAGCAAACGGGCCTCTTCAATAACTGCTTTACGGTTAAAGATATAAAAAAAGTTTCTTATAAAATGGAACCATATAGGTATCTGCATATCCTAAAATTACTTTCGCTTTTACAGAGCGCCCCTTTTTTCCTGGAGGCAACCTAACTTTATTTTTTCAAATGGAATTCCCCATTTATTATTGCATATATGATTTCCTCGTTAAATGTAAATACCACTTTGTTAACCACATACTATGTCTAAAATGCATCAATTTCCATAAAATTCGCACTAAATTAATAAAAAGACTGTCACAGTGCTCTGCGCCATTTCGAATATCCCCGAAACGAAAGTACACAGAGGTGTGCTATTCTCACATCAAGCTTGTGGAAGAAATGGCTTACTATTTCTAACTCATCATCATAAGGTCGTCAGTCCTAAGACTGGTTGGACACGTACTTCCACTCTTTTCTATCCTGAGCTAATCTTCGCATTTCCCTAAAACTAGAACATCCCATATCCTTAACTAGCGGCGTACAGTAATCTAATCTAGGTCTACTTCTACCCCTCCTAACTTCCGTTTCTGCCTCTAATATGTCTCTTACTAGACCTTCGTGCCTGAGAATGTGTCCTACTAACCTATCTCGCCTATTTGTTATTGACTTCCATAGGGTCCTCTGTTCTCCTACTGTTTCTAATAACTCTTCATTTCTAACCTTCTTTATCCACGGTATCCTCTTCATTCGTATGTAACACCCCACTTCGAACGCTTCTGATCTTTTCTCTTCCACTGCGCCCACTGTCCACGTTTCGCACCCGTACAGCGTCGTGCTCATACACCTTTAACAACCTTTTTCGAATCTCTTAATTAACCGTTTGCGATTTCTTTTTACTAAAGGCGATTCGACCCTGCGCTATCCTCTGCTTTATACTCTCCTTCCGTCTTGACTTATCTGACTTCCTAGGTGCCTGAAATCGGCCACTTCTTCTAATTTTTCGTCTCCTATCTTTATCTATCGTTCTTTCCATACTTTTTCATTTAACATTGTCAAAAGGTTTTTCTGAATCTACTATATGTTGTTAATTTCTTAGCTGCCTACTTATGGCTTTAAGTCAAGATAGAATGGTAGATATGATTTTTGTCCATGATAGATGCGGGCGAAATCCTCTCCTGGCATCTTGAGTGTGTGATCGGTGACATTTAAACAGACGTAAAGTTTCCGCAGGGTGCTACAGTGGTTTGTTACTAGAGGAATAGTGAAATATGCACCTAGAAAGTACCCTAAGACTGTCTGTACGGTAGGAAATGAATATCTGTATTTGATTTTTTACCGTAACAACGTATAAACCAAAACCTTACTTAGCATCTTATCAAGCAAACGGAATTGGTGTCGGTAGAACATTAGTGGATAAAAGCGAATCGCCGATCGTGATATCCTGACATAAATTGACATTATAAAAGAAGTTTAATTTTTTCAAAAAGTGTTAGTCGTAGGCAGTAACATCCCTATATTGGACAAAAGGAAATAAAATTTTGCAAACGATGAGCTGACAAAAAATATGGCATTCCATTTAAAATGAAGTAATTATAGGCCGGTTCGAAATAATTTATTTTGGAAGTGGTAGATTTCAATGAATTTGAAAAGAACATGTTTTGCGTTAATAGTGGAACTAGTTAGCCATTTCTTCCACAAGCTTGTTGTGAAAATAGTACACCTCTGTGTATTTTCGTTTCGTAGATAATCGAAATTGCTCAGATCATTGCAACAGTCATTTTATTTATTTAGTGCAAATTTCATGGAAATTGACGCATTTTAGACCTAATATGTGGTTAACAAATTGGTATTTAAATTTAATGAGGAATTCAAAAATGTAATAATAAACAGAGCATTCCATTTAAAAAAATGAAGTTAAGTTGTCTCCAGGAAAAATGGGATACTCTGTATAATCAAAACTAAGTTTAGGATATGCAGATTCTTATATGGTACCACTTTTGTAAGAAATGTTTTTTGATATCTTCAACTGTAAAGTCGTTATTGAAGAAACTCGCTTGCTTGGGACACCCTGTATATCAGGATTTTTGCCTGGATTCGTAATTTTATAATTTCACCGAATTTCAATTTCGCAAAAAGACACAATAGTTACACTTTGAAAAGGTTTTTGTTATGTTAAATGAGGTTGGGCTCTTTTCCAATGTCCGATTTTTTACCTGTGCCCTTACATTTCCTTCACCTCTTCACTCTGAGCTCAAACACTTTTCTAATGATGGAATCATCCCTACCCTTACAGTTCTTCATCGTCTCTCTATGTAATTACCCTTATATAAATAGTGTTTTTTTAGAAGTAATGTAAAATAACGTAACACTAAAATAGCTCCTTTTTAAAAAAATTATACAACGCGATCACAAAACTTGTAATAGCAATATAGTATATACCCAAACTTATACTATGCATACTTTATATGTATAGAAAAAAATTTACCCAAAGGCCACATATTTGCAGTCCATCCATGGGGTCGCTTCTAAACTGATTATAAACTGGGTAGAATTATTTTTATGCCAACCGCTGTTTGCCATTGATAAGACCCCTCTCTTATCATGGGGAACGATAAAATTTTCACTTGGAATTTTTCGTTTAGGAATGGAGTACCCTCCTCCTTGAATCCAACTACCTTTTACTACCCTTAAATGCAATATCAATGTAACTAAGAAATTAAGTAGATTGAAAGATTGTAAAAAGTAAATAACCACAGACAGTACAGTAAAAGAATGCCATCTGTGAAAATTTGTCAGGAATTGTTTTTTTATTTGATAAATATTACAAATCAATATAAATAAAAGTTATTGCCAAATATCTTTTATTAATATTGGATAAATATCGGATAAACATTGTATTAAAATATAGGAAAGAGGTATATGTCCTATATATTACCAATATTGGCTATATATTGCCAATATTGGGCCCATATACAATATTGTACCAATATAGAATAAATATTGGGCCAATGTCGTGTGCTACTGGGGTAGTCTAACCCCCAGGCTAATCCTAGTATAATGACTATGTAGGGTGTCCGAAGCAAACGGGCCTCTTCAATAACTGCTTTACGGTTAAAGATATAAAAAAAGTTTCTTATAAAATGGAACCATATAGGTATCTGCATATCCTAAAATTACTTTCGCTTTTACAGAGCGCCCCTTTTTTCCTGGAGGCAACCTAACTTTATTTTTTCAAATGGAATTCCCCATTTATTATTGCATATATGATTTCCTCGTTAAATGTAAATACCACTTTGTTAACCACATACTATGTCTAAAATGCATCAATTTCCATAAAATTCGCACTAAATTAATAAAAAGACTGTCACAGTGCTCTGCGCCATTTCGAATATCCCCGAAACGAAAGTACACAGAGGTGTGCTATTCTCACATCAAGCTTGTGGAAGAAATGGCTTACTATTTCTAACTCATCATCATAAGGTCGTCAGTCCTAAGACTGGTTGGATACGTACTTCCACTCTTTTCTATCCTGAGCTAATCTTCGCATTTCCCTAAAACTAGAACATCCCATATCCTTAACTAGCGGCGTACAGTAATCTAATCTAGGTCTACTTCTACCCCTCCTAACTTCCGTTTCTGCCTCTAATATGTCTTTGACTAGACTTTTATGCCTGAGGTGTCCTACTAACCTATATCGCCTATTTGTTATTGACTTCCATAGGGTCCTCTGTTCTCCTACTGTTTCTAATAACTCTTCATTTCTAACCTTCTTTATCCACGGTATCCTCTTCATTCGTATGTAACACCCCACTTCGAACGCTTCTGATCTTTTCTCTTCCACTGCGCCCACTGTCCACGTTTCGCACCCGTACAGCGTCGTGCTCATACACCTTTAACAACCTTTTTCGAATCTCTTAATTAACCGTTTGCGATTTCTTTTTACTAAAGGCGATTCGACCCTGCGCTATCCTCTGCTTTATACTCTCCTTCCGTCTTGACTTATCTGACTTCCTAGGTGCCTGAAATCGGCCACTTCTTCTAATTTTTCGTCTCCTATCTTTATCTATCGTTCTTTCCATACTTTTTCATTTAACNGAAGCTGAAAGGGGTTTGCAAAGATTGCATGTTTGTTTTTGGTCCGATTTATTTGAAACTGGTTAGAAAATTCAATCTCAATTGGGGAGGATGAGTGGTGAAGAGCAGTTGCAATGTTTAAATGGAACATGTATTATTCGTGGTCTTAATTTCATTTAATTTCTGAAAGACCTATCTCGACATTTTAAAAAATTCAACCTCCAAAGGGTGGAGGGGTAAGAAGGTGTTGCAATTTTTGTTTGAGACATACTTTATTTGTTGTTGATTTTACTTGAAACGTCGTATATATGCTGTCTGATATTATTAATCAAATGAAAAGAGGTTGCAACGTTTCCATGGGGTATATTTTATTTGTACTCGGATTTACTCGAAGGTTGCTCATTGTTGAAATTAAGCAAATACGTGTTTTGGCAATTTTTAAAAATAAACCCATAAAGATGAAATGTTGTTGCTACGTTTGTATTTGAAATCTAAGATGGCGACATTACATAAAATTAATACGTTGTTAGGGTAAATTTGGAGTTAAAAGGTTTTATGGAGAAACAATATTAATTTCTGCGAGCGAAGCCGCCGGGAAAAGCTAGTTAAAAATAAAATGAAAAATGCTTTTTCTTAGAATTTGCAAAATACATGATTTTTGACGATTTTAAAAAATGTTTAAGCTTTATCATTTCTAATTGGATTTCATTTTTTTATGATTAGCTGTTGCCAGCTACTTCGTCCGTGTGGAATTAGATTATATCTTTAAGGGGTATGTTGAAAACCCACATAATTGTGAACGACACTGTGGTATAAGGAAGGTTTGTACAAAATTTCAAAATTTCTGATTTAGCGGTTTGGGTTGTGCCTTCATCGATACATCAAACTTTGAACCCCCTTTTACCCCCTTCATAGTGCTCGCCTGTCGCCTATGGTGTAAACTATAAGGAACATTTGTGCAAAATTTCAAGTCTTTAGATCTAGGGATCAGTCAGTTTATCCTTCTATATATAGAATAATAACCAAATTCCCTTGATCTTGATAGAAACTCATAGTTCACTTTATGAAATAAATGTGAAAGTTGCATTCCACAAATTATAATTAAAATACTTGATCGTTTCGTCTTACTAACAATAAGCTTCTTCAGAAGTATAACAATGGACTTACAATTGCACAAACTTATTTAAGACCATCCCAAACATATTATTTACTTTGCACAACTTTTTAACCAAAAAGCTATTCAAATCATTATTGCAATAAGTTTACGTCAACATTCGTTCAGTAGGTTGTTAATTGTACAATTTTCTTTAACAACTTACCTATGTATTGGTGCTCCTAGAAAACCTCCCTTTTTCCTTCTACACAATTTTATAAAGTTGTTTGTAGTACGTGGAACTATATTTGAATATAACTTAAAATAAACTACAGGATTAAATGAATAATATTTTTAAATGGCAAGGATACACTTACCAAGAAGAGTAAAGGTCCAATCACCCTATTATTGGCGGCTATGGTCATGTAGACATACACACCCTAAACCGAATAAATAATACATATTAATATGAGTTAGGTACCTACGTATTTCATATTCGTAAGTTACCGGAAAGAAATGCTTTATGTGATAGTTAAGTGATGAACTTTGATAATTTTTTTTCAGTATACACAAGGTTCTCGACAAAACTATTTCGGCCGATGAAACCATTATTAAGTGTATAATCGAATTATTAAATTTGAAATGTTTGAAACATCAACGTATACCCACTACGAAATCTCCGGTGGAAGGATGTAAAAGGGAAGTCAAAGGATTACAATTTGTATAAGGTGAGTGAAGTATTACAGGTGATAAATTCCAATTGGCTATTAACTAATCGTAAATTGAATCTCTAGTAAAGAAAGTCTGCGTTTGAAACGTTGTCATGTATTTAAACTGTGATTTTATCTATGCTTAAGTGACAACTAACTGTCTGATGAACAATGTTCTGCTAAACCTGTTCGAAATACCTATTGCTAATAGGTGACTTTGAATTGCCTAATATGAGTCACAAGAAATACAGAATAATTGATATATGATTTGAATGGTTAACCTTATCTCATTCTTCATGATTGGGATTATTGGAACCGCGTATTGAAGCAATATAACATCTAGAGTGATTCCTGAAAGATATTTGGACGAAATAGAGGAAATACCTCATACTAACATCTCGACAATAATTACTTACAGCAATCATTTAAAATCATAAGGTACTTCCTAATATTTTTTTTGTTTCTCAGTTAATATAGTAACTGAGTTCAGTCATCTAACCACTTCACTCACCACTTAGAACATGTCCAGTCACGAAACATGTTACGTGTAGGTTCTGATGACCACATATAACGAATATGGGTTTGGAAATTCTGTTTCAGAGCCTTAATCATTCTATAAAATGGAATCGTTATAAATAATTTGTTCTGCGATGACATTTGAAGATTATTTCAAATAAAATTTTGTGCTCTTTTAGAATTTGGAGATGTGAGGTAAAACATGAAAGTTCCTATTGTCAACTTCCGGATAGTTTTACACATAATCTTTAAGGTCAAATCTAAGCTTATCATTACATAGCCTCTAGAAGTTTTGTGGGATTAGTTTTTCCGCAGATGCACAAATCGAGAGATGAAAGAATGGGAATGGGTTGTTTCTTTTCGAATAAACCAGCATGTCCCGGAGAAGTAATAAGACCCTGCTTTTCATTAAAAACTGTGGACTATGGGATAATACAGGGACAGAGTATATCATCATCATCATAAGGTCATCAGTCCTAAGACTGGTTGGACACGTACTTCCACTCTTTCCTATCCTGAGCTAAACTTCGCATATAGAGTATATAGAGAGCATATATAGAGAAGCCATTCATGGGAGGGAGAATGGATTAAGGATGAAAAAAAAACTTTTGGGTGTTTCATTCCCACCACCCAGTAATGCTGGTGGGCCGGCAGTCCCTCCGGACTATGCCGGAAGGTAGGGCGGAAGGCCCTCTTCAGCCTGCTTTCAGGAATCGTGGGAATGGGTGGGTGGTGGTTCGGGTGAGAAAGATGAGACGGACGAAGGGAAGACAGAAGAGAATGAAAGATTATCTGTGGAATATTACTGCCTCAGCATTTGCCTAAGTGATCCAAGGAAACCACAGAAAAACTTGGACCAAGGCAGACGGACCCGGAATCGAACCGGCGTCCTCCCGAATGCTAAGCAATGGTCT
>NW_020438908.1:555163-575346 GCF_000699045.2 Agrilus planipennis | reverse complement strand
AATAACTTTGAAATACATGTACCAATATAATTTATTATTATATTACAATCCGTCCTAGAATAACTTAACGCTTCTACACACAACTGTCACATAATTTGGTCTTAACCAAATAAATCAAAATATGGTCATGGTGACAGCCTAAATGACGTACTGCTAGCTCAGTATGAGTAGCCAATAGAATCAAGGCACAAGATCCGCTTTTCCTTTTACAGCTTCTACATCATCAGATTATACTCCGTTTATATATTATTGTGTGGTCCATGTTAAAAAACTGATAAAACTTATTAATTTGAAGTTATTTGTAGAGGGTAATGTTAATTCATGTGTCTCCTTACTAATAATGATTATACATTGGTTCGACAATTCTGCAATCTATAAGTACTTTTAAGTACGTATCATTGGTGTTGCTACTGTTGCCTCCTGGTAGCTTAGTGGTAGCGTACTGGTGTATAAAACCAGTGGCCCGGGTTTGTTTCCCGTCGAGGGAGTGACAGAAGAAACTCTATTTCCCCATTAATTGGAGGTTATCTGTAGGTAATGGGTAAAGCTGGATAAATTAAAAAAGAAAAGTTAATTCAATAATGAATTGAATTTAACCCTATAAAAAATTCGAAAATGTCTGATTTATTAAAAAACTGGTATTATTCCTACGTGTTAAAACTCTTAACTAGAATTGTACAGATAAGGATGGAGAAAAGGGCAGAAGAACTATTAGTGGAAGACCAATTTGGGTTTAGAAGAAATAGTGGAATGCGAGAAGTCATTCTAGCTTTTCGGGTAACAATAGAGAAAACGATAGAGAACGGAAAGTGCGCGTACATAGGATTTGCAGATTTAAAAAAGGAATTTGACAATGTTAAATGGGATAAGATATAAAATATACTTAAAAATGTTGGGATGAGTTACTGAGATAGAAGAGTAATACTTAATTTGTATAAAGAGTAACAGGCAGTTGTAGAGCTGGGGCAGCAACTTAGAGAAGTAAATATTAGAAAGGGAGTCAGACAAGGATGCGCACTGTGACCGCTACTTTTTGACGTGACAACGTCTTATAAATCGATGGAGCCCGGCTGCACGCACGGAAAAACATGCCTCATGCGGCGTTACCTCGCTCTGAGGCGTTCTATTTAAGGCTTGAAGTGCAAGCAAGAGCGCGGAACGAGCGACAAAGAGGCACAATCGGCCTCCGCGTTCGGCAACGTTCGACATCTGTCTCTCTCCTACTTGAGTGAGCGATGCGTCCGCGTGGACAGCTGCTATACAATAATACATTTACATGTTTTCGTCAAGTATGAAGTGCAGTGAAAAGTGAATGTGGTGTCAATTGTTTATAGCAACGATAATTGCGGCGATAAAGGTAATGATTCTTTCGATATTAAATATATGTTCAGTGATATATTGTCGAATTGAAGCTAGAGTTACAAAAATTTTAATGATGTTTAAAAGTTGTAAATAAAAGTTGTAAAACAATTGCTCAAAGCACATTCATACTTGTAAAAACTATGTACATTGGAAAAAAAATAAATAAAAATTGACATAATTGTATTTATGCGTACAAATAAATGTAACTTGATCAATTCAATTGTGATTTCCATTTACCTCCTTCTCTATATCCTACCGACTTGACAGACAACGTATTTATTTAATCTATACACGCGATCAACATCATTAAAGACAGTACAACTGTAGGGATAGATGTAGAGGGGCAAAAGATTAGTATGCTTAGATTTGCAGATGATATAGCAGTATTAGCATCTAGCAAGGAGGAGTTAGAGATAGCTTTAAATAAAATGGAAGCGGTATTGATAAAGCAGTACTGTATGAAAATAAATAAAAGCAAAACAAAAATGCTGGTATGCAAGGGAAGGAATAGTTGAGAAAGAACGAATATAAAGATTGGAGACGAAAAATTAGAAGAAGTGGCCGATTTTAGGTATCTAGGGAGTCAGAAGTCAGGACGGAAGGCGTAGTAGGCGATATAAAGCAGAGGATAGCGCAGTATCGAGTCGCCTTCAATCTTCTTCTATGCTCGTAAATTTAGAAATTCGGAAAAGGTTGTTAAAGGTGTATGTTTGAAGCACGACGCTGTACGGGCGCGAAACATGGACAGTGGGCGCAGCGGAAAATAAAAGGTTAGAAGCGTTCGAAGTGTGCTGTTGCAGACGAATGATGAGGATACCGTGGATAAAGAAAATTAGAAATAAAGAGGTAGTAGAAAAAGCAGAAGAATAGAGGACTTTATGGATCTCAATAAGAAACAGGCGAGATAGGTTGGTAGGACACCTTGTCAGGCACGAAGGTCCAGTCAGAGACATATTAGAGGCAGAAACGGAAGTTAGGATGGGTAGAGGAAGACCTAGATTAGATTACACTTCGCAGATAGTTAAGGATGTTGGTTGTTCTAGTTTCAGGGAAATGCGAAGATTAGCTGAGGATAGGAAAGAATGGAGGTACATGTCCAACCAGTCTTAGGACTGACGACCTTATGATGATGACTGGGAGAATCATGAAATTATCAAGAGAAACTCAAGGAAACCATTCCGAGCCTTCGAACTAATGTGTAATTGACCCTTGTGCGATCTATAGGTACTCTTAGGTACGTATCGTTAGTGTTGCTGCTGTTATCTCTTTGTAGTTTAGTGGTAGAGTAATGGTTTCGATTTCAGGCAAGGGAGTAACAGCACCAACAATTGTATCTCTTTAATTTAAGGTTATATGTAGTGGATAAAATTAATTCACTCATACTTGGAATTAACACTACAAAACTTCATTATCAAGTACCTCTCAAATAACTTTGAAATACATGTACCATCATATGATTTGAATAATAATACTTGGATAATTGGAATCTCGTTATGTAAATCAATTCTCTCCCAGCCCACCCGTTTTTACGATTCTCAAAATGAAGCCAAAGTGACCTTCCAGCGAGGCTTTGTACTAGTCTGGGTTAGGAGAACTGCTGGCCTACTAGTATTAGCAGGTAGTGAAAATGAAAACGGAAAAGTGAAAATTCGTTTAGTCTCAGAAACGTATTGGTCTTTCACCTGAAGAAATTGCTACAATGTTGCGCAATACTTATTGTGGGTTACTAATAAATATTTGTAACTTTACAGTGTGCTTGTTTTTTTGTTTTGAAAATGGAAAAAAATGGTAGAATTATGATTTGGAATAAAAGGTCGTGGTCTAAATAAACTGATTCCTTCGTACACATTGTCAATGCAGTATTAATGAAGATGTCAGGCGGTTGTCATTGAAACTTCTGAACTTACTAGTTTATTTAGACCATGACCATGGATTCCAACTCTAAAAGCCTTATGAAAAAAAAATATATAATCGGTGAGGAAGTTACAGTAAACAATAAAAAAATATTCATCATTATATTTGATAGGGCTGTTTCATTTATTTCTATTAGGTTCTCTAAAAATAATAAAAACGTAAGAACAAAAATAAACTTCATTACTTTCTAACTTACATTATTAGATTGGTTCTGCTCTATAATTTCTATTAACTGCTCATGACCAAGTTTAGTCCAATCTTCAAAAATCCGAAAAGAGTATGTTTGTGAAATGTGTGCTATAAAATCATCATAATCTCCTATATAATTGTCATTTACAAAGACTGCAACTTCTTTATCCGTTTCCCAGCTTCGGCCCCCTACAGTTCTTCGTACCTGATGGCAAAAGAAACAATTGGAATGAATATAAATGTAGAAACCATCAAGGATTGTATATAAATACTTTGTTTTTGAATTCTCCCCATTCAACATCCAAAATTGGTCGAATATCAGGTTTATCATAAAGTTTTGGAATGTTCCTGTGGAGCCTTTCAGCGTATGCTCGACATTTTTGAAAATCTTTACTTGTCACAATACCAATAACTCTAAATTGTATTTCTCCAGGCGGTTCTTCCTCTTTATCACACATTTTGGTAAATTTTCAATTTTATTAATTTTCGCTATAAACTAAAAATTTAATATTTTCAAAAAATTGAACAATTTATAGGTATCTCTCATAATTCTGTCAATATATAAATGTCATAAGTTCGTAATAATAAAATAATTTAATGTCATTTTGATTGCAAAATTAAAAATTTAAATTTGTTTCTAAAAATAATTTTAAACGCTTCATCGTTATACTGGCGTCCTCTATTAGAGAATAGCCCAAGCTATCGTTAACCGAATCCAGGAGAGCCAGAGCGAAAAGATTTTGGTTTGTAACTGAAATAAAGTGAGTGTTGTTCACTAACGTCCTGCAATTTTTCAACAGTCAAGTTTGAGGTTCGTGTTGGTGGTAGTCAAAAACCTTACCAGTGCCTTTATAAGTGATTTTTACACAATGTCTGACGAAATAACGGAAAATGGACATGAAAATGGAGACGTTCCGGAAATCGAGCTTATTATTAAGGTAGGTTTTTTCATTATTTTGCGTGATTTGGGCGTGCCAACCACAACCGACCAACGTTATCTTATTTTCAACCTTTCTGTGTTGCCACCGTACGTAGCACACTTATATGTTATGTAGGTAGTTCGGAATTTGCGTAGATATTTTAGTCACAAAGGGGTAATTTGCAGAGAAACAGTTATATTGTAGCGACCTTCAGAAACTGAAGAGTCTAACACCTTAGTGGATACAGATAATTTCTTGTTTATAATATAGGCAGATGGTGATATATCTACATAGCACACGTACGTATTATACGTATGTACAATGTACATAGAGTGTATGCAAATATTTACTTATATTATTACTAATTTGCTATTAAAGGGTTTTTTTTTATTTTTGACTCCGCATTTTTGTGAAAGTAATTCCATTTAAACCAAGCTTTTGCTAGGTACCCATGTTTTGAATGCACGTACCTACTATCAACCATACGCATAATAAAGGTGTTAATATACATAAATTTTGACAAGATTAAACGGTTAATGAGCCGTGACACTTTTTTCACCTATTTTATTATCGCAATAATTCACTCGTATTTGACATTTAAAAGCTGTAGACCGCTTTCTTTAACAATAATCGACAGTGACATTTGGCGCAAGAAACTTGTGCAAGAGATGATCCCATCATTACCATTACATATACATATACTGTGCGAAACACCTAATGTAAAACCATGACTGTATACATACTTCTTTGGTGATGTAATCATTTGCCGCATAATCTTAAATGGTTTCAACTATTCATCCAGCGAAGAACAGCAGATGTGGGATATATCTAGTTTTTTTATTTTCTTTTCCATTACGCACAAAGAAGATGAATCATGCAAACGAAAATAATTGACTAATAAAAACTCAATACGTACAGAGTATATTGTTTTAGTTGTAGATTGTAATTGAAACAACTATGTTTTTTTAACTTATTCATCTGACAACTTCCACTTAAATAACTAGGTAGGTACTACAATTAGTTGAAACCGTCCATGTAAATCGGAGAAACCTTTCCTTCCATAACTAAATATTTGGTGTATTATAATCATCTCTGATGTAAAGAGCACTTTATACAAGACAATCAGGAAATGCTTTTTCACATTCATCTGTCTTAAGTCCATAGTGCATAGCACTTCACTCATAGCTTTTCCTCCATAGCGTAATCTAACTGGATAGTTCGTAGCACTTTACAGAAACTAATGAGGGTGTCTTCTCATCATAACTTAATCCAATCAATCAGTTAGGGAAACTTTTTCCACCACAACTGAAACTAAACTCTTGGTGCATGGTACCTGGTAGATGGTACATGACACAAGCTAATCAGAGAATTCTTCCTCATCATAACCTAACCTTAGTCCACGGGGCATACCACTTAATACGAGCCAATCAAGGAATACTCTAACATCATATCCTAACTTAAGCCTAAAGTGCATAGGACTTCCCACGTGTGAATCAGGGTTCTTCTTGAGTAGTATCAAACAAAAAGGTTTTTGGGTATTTCATTTCCAGTAGGTCTTATGCTGGTTGGCGGGCAGGCGGAAGCCCCTCTTCAGGCTTCTTTTAAGAATTAGTGGGTAGTGGTTGCAATGAGAAAGATAAGACTGATGAAATGAAGACGGAAGAGAGTGAATGATAATCTGTGGAATATTATCATCTCAGCATTTGCCTCAGTGAACAAAGGAAAACATAGAAAAACTAGGATGAGGGCAGACAAATCCGGAATTTAACTGGGATTCTCCCGAATCTTAAGCAGTGGTATAAACCTCTAGGCCATACCGCTCGGTATATCAAAGAGACTGGCTCCAATTTACTTGAAATGTAAGGACGAGTCTGTCTGATTCTTTTTAATTTACTTACCTAATTGTCTTTACTATTCCTTTGTTGAATACACATCCTCTATATTTGATTTAAATAACTAGGTACTAAAAATAGTTGAAACTGTCCGTGCAAATCAGAAACCTTTTCATAACTAAATTCTTGGTGAATTATAATCATCCCTGATGTATAGCACTTCATACAAGACAACCAGCAAATGCTTTTTCACATTCATCTGTCTTAACTCCATAGTGCATAGCACTTCACTCATGTCACCCGGGAAAGGCTTTTCCTCTATAGCCTAATGTAACTGCATAAATCGTAGCACTTTACAGAAACTAATGAGGGTGTCCTCTCATTATAACTTAATCCAACCAATCAGTTAGGGAAACCTTTTCCACCACAACTGAAACTAAACTCTTCGTGCATGGTACTTGGTAGATGGTACATGACACAAGCTAATCAGAGAGTCCTTCCTCATTATATACTAACCTTAACATAGCACTTAATACGAGCTAATCAAGGAATACTCTAACATCATATCCTAACTTAAGCCTAAAGTGCACAGTACTTCACACGTGTGAATCAGAGCTCTTCTTGAGTAGTATCAAACAAAAAAAGTTTTTGGGTATTTCATTCCCAGTAGGTACTAATGCTGGTTGGCGGGCAGGCGGAAGCCCCTCTTCAGGCTTCTTTTAAGAATGGGTGGGTAGTGACTGCGATGAGAAAGATAAAACGGATGAAATGAAGACGGAAAAGAGTGAAAGATTATCTTTGGAATATTACCATCTCAGGATTTGCCACAGTGAACAAAGGAAAACATAGAAAAACTAGGATGAGGGTAGACAAATCCGGAATTTAACTGGGATCTTCCCGAATCTTAAGCAGTGGTATAAACCTCTAGGCCATACCACTCGGTATATCAAAGAGACTCGCTCCAATTTACTTGATATGTAAGGACGAGTCTCTTTGATTCTTTTTAATTTACTTACCTAATTGTCTTTACTATTCCCTTGTTGAATACACATCCTCTATATTTGACTTAAATAACTAGGCACTAAAAATAGTTGAAACCGTCCGTGCAAATCAGAAACCTTTTTATAACTAAATTCTTGGTGAATTATAATCATCCCTGATGTAAAGCACTTCATACAAGACAACCAGGAAATGCTTTTTCACATTTATCTGTCTTAAGTCTACAGTGCATAGCACTTCACTCATGTCACTTGGGAAAGGCTTTTTCTCCATAGCCTAATGTAACTGCATAATTCGTGGCACTTTACAGAAACTAATGAGGGTGTCCTCTCATTATAACTTAATCCAACCAATCAGTTAGGGAAACTTTTTCCATCACAACTGAAACTAAACTCTTCGTGCATGGTACTTGGTAGATGGTACATGACACAAGCTAATCAGAGAGTCCTTCCTCATTATATACTAACCTTAACATAGCACTTAATACGAGCTAATCAAGGAATACTCTAACATCATATCCTAACTTAAGCCTAAAGTGCACAGTACTTCACACGTGTGAATCAGAGCTCTTCTTGAGTAGTATCAAACAAAAAAAGTTTTTGGGTATTTCATTCCCAGTAGGTACTAATGCTGGTTGGCGGGCAGGCGGAAGCCCCTCTTCAGGCTTCTTTTAAGAATGGGTGGGTAGTGACTGCGATGAGAAAGATAAAACGGATGAAATGAAGACGGAAAAGAGTGAAAGATTATCTTTGGAATATTACCATCTCAGGATTTGCCTCAGTGAACAAAGGAAAACATAGAAAAACTAGGATGAGGGTAGACAAATCCGGAATTTAACTGGGATCTTCCCGAATCTTAAGCAGTGGTATAAACCTCTAGGCCATACCACTCGGTATATCAAAGAGACTCGCTCCAATTTACTTGATATGTAAGGACGAGTCTCTTTGATTCTTTTTAATTTACTTACCTAATTGTCTTTACTATTCCCTTGTTGAATACACATCCTCTATATTTGACTTAAATAACTAGGCACTAAAAATAGTTGAAACCGTCCGTGCAAATCAGAAACCTTTTTATAACTAAATTCTTGGTGAATTATAATCATCCCTGATGTAAAGCACTTCATACAAGACAACCAGGAAATGCTTTTTCACATTTATCTGTCTTAAGTCTACAGTGCATAGCACTTCACTCATGTCACTTGGGAAAGGCTTTTTCTCCATAGCCTAATGTAACTGCATAATTCGTGGCACTTTACAGAAACTAATGAGGGTGTCCTCTCATTATAACTTAATCCAACCAATCAGTTAGGGAAACTTTTTCCATCACAACTGAAACTAAACTCTTCGTGCATGGTACTTGGTAGATGGTACATGACACAAGCTAATCAGAGAGTCCTTCTTCATTATATACTAACCTTAACATAGCACTTAATACGAGCTAATCAAGGAATAGTCTCACATCATATCCTAACTTAAGTCCAAGGTGCATTGCACTCTACACATGTGGATCAGGGTCCTTCTTGAGTAGTATCTAAGAAAAAAGAAGCTTTTTGGGTGTTGCATTCCCACCAGGTACTAATATTGGTGGGCGGGCAGGCGGGAGGTCCTCTACAACTTGTTTTATGAATGGGTGGATAGTGGCTGCAATGAGAAAGATAAAACGGATGAAATGAAGACGGAAAAGAGTGAATGATTATCTTTGGAATATTACCATCTCAGGTTTTGCCTCAGTGAACAAAGGAAAACATAGAAAAACTTGGATAAGGGCAGATGGATCCGGAATATAACTGGGATCGTCCCGAATTCTCAACAGTGGTATAAACCTCTAGGTCATACCGCTCGGTATATCAAAGAGACTCGCTCCAATTTAGTTGATATGTAAGGGCGAGTCTCTTTGATATTTTTCTGTCTACTTACCCAGGTCCCTTTACTATTCCTCTTTTGAATAAACTTCCTCTATATTTGACTTAAATAACTAGGTACAAAAAATAGTTGAAACCGTCCATGAAAATCAGAGAAACCTTTCCCACCATAACTAAATCTTTGGTGTATTATACCCATCCCTGACGTAAGCACTTCATACAAGCCAATCAGGGAATGCCCTTTCACTCTAAATTGACCCAAGTCCGTAGTGCATAGTATTTCATACATGTCTTTCGGGAAAGCCTTTTCCATATGGCAAGGTTCTATGCTGTAGTGTAGTTTTCGCCTATTATTTTATTAACGACTTTTGTAATTTTACTTCACCTTAATAACATTTTAATTAGTAAATTGCTTGTTTTGTATTTATCTTAATAATAATATCACATAAAGCTGATTGTTCCGTTAAAGTAATTACGTGTGTGTAAGTTTTTACATGTTTGGTGTCTGTGCGTTCCCGTGTGTGTGTGTATGGTATGTGTGTGTGTGTGTGTATTTAACAATAATGCGTCGTAAGCCAAACTTAGATATTATTATCTATTACCTGATCAGTGTTAAGTGTTTTAACTGAGATCTATGCAATTAATAGCGTTTATACACGAATAGAAAATACATTGCATAAATAACTTTAAACGTCTTCAAAAAAGCTGTTTGTTTATGCAATGAAGTATAATTAAAGCTGCATAATCTCTGGGGATATATCTTTCATCTGATATTGAAAGGAAAGTAGAAATGTCTTTTATTTCAGAAACGGAAAAAAGAACGCATTGACTTAACTAGGAAAGCTAATAATAATCTATTCTAAGACACAATTTCCTTCATTCCTCAAAGAGTATAGTATATAAGAGTGTAGTAGAATTTCTGTAACTCGAAATCTTTCCTAATTCGAATATTTTTTGTTCGTTTAACATAGATATTGTATTAGGTATATTATTTCTAAGAACTTTATCTAAAATTTCTCTATTTTTCTAACTCAATCTCCATTCCTCTAATTCACGTGAGTGGTTTTACATTTCTGTCAATTTTCGGAAAAATCGGCCGCAGCAATGATAATTAATGGGTCGAGTTTTTATTATCATTATAAATTTTCATTGTGGTACTCAATATTATATTATCCATTGGGAAATTCGGGCTAGGGATGTTTGACTGTCTAGAATATGCCTTTGTGTCTTCAGGTTACACATTTGCATTTTTTGGGCTGTTGCTAAAGGACCGGGATGACGTTTCTTAGACAGCACATTGTCTTAGACTTACCGAGATGCTCATCTTATTATGGGAAAATTATCTCCGTGACGTCACATGTGTTCATTAATTAAATTTGAATTATATAATTAAATATAATCAGGACAATCTAAACTTCCTCCATGAAGTATATTTCTAGTTTTACAATGCTGCCAAAATGAGAAGCCATATGTTGACTATCCAACAAAACAAAATACCTACACGGCAATGATAGCAGTCACTTCGTGAATGTTGACTTCTCTTGTAACCTTATGATTCTATAAGCGAATTCGTTAAAAAAGGAATTAAGAAAAAATGAACAAATTAACATCTTCTAATCTACAAAAATTTTAGATTACTCGGGTGAAGTCAATAAGAAATAGACGAGATAGGTTGGTACAACATCTTAGTCATGAAAGGGCTAGTTAGACATATTGGAAGCAGAAACAAGAGTTAAGAGAGATAGAGGTAGACCTAGACTAGATTACTGTTCATAAATAGTTAAGAATGCGAGATGTTCAAGTTTTAGGGAAATGCAGACATTAGCTCAGGATAGGAAAGAGTGAAGGTGCGTATCCAAATAGTCTTAGGACTGACGACTTGATGAGCCGGGTGAAACCAATACTCACCGTACATGTACAGGGCCGAAGCAGAAGCGTATTTGGACAAAATAAAAATTTCTACCCCTAAATTTACCTTGAATTACTTAAAGCTTGCGAATTCAATTGGAACTGGAAGTGGAACTATTACAATTATAAATTTTTGCTGTGGTACTCAGTATTATATTATGGGAAACAGATTAGGTTCATTAGTTTACTGTAGAAAAAGACAACACGAACGAAGTGACTGTTATCGGTCTTTACCTTCTTTTGTTTATTGAAATGTAAAAAATGATAAGTTAAAAAAACATGTTTCTTGTGTCCTTATCTTGTTTGATATGGTGATCTGTGAAATACGTTGATACTAAACCAGTTTAATGTAATCAAATTGATACATGCCGCAGGTGTTGTCCGCATTTATCTTTATTCCAGATCCGCTTTTGTTCATGATAAGTGCAAAATCTCATGATATGTATGACGGTTAGAAATTGTTGTAATCTAATCTTAATTGCAATATAGGATTTTAAAATTATTTTTTTTAAGTAGGTATCATTATGAATGTGTTAAATGACGGTGATATGCGTCACGCTGGTTCTTAATATAAATACAAGATCGGATCAAAAAAATCGTGAATTTTGAATTTCCGCGGGTCTGAGCACGTCAACAACAAATGAAAACATTGAAGTGAAGTGAAGAAAATAGTATTGACCTATCGTCGAATCACCATTAAATAAGTTGCTGAGAACTTAAACAAATCGATCGGCTCCTGCCATTCGATTTTTATCAATGATTTGGGCATGAGTCGAGTCGCCGATAAATTCGTATCAAAATTGCTCAATTTCGCCCGAAAACAGCATCGAATTAACATTGCTAAGGAGCTGTTAGACCCTGTCCGCGACGACCCAAATCCGCTCCAAAGGATCATAACTGGTGACGAATCATGGGTTTATGGTTATGACGTGGAAGTCAAAGCTCAATCATCCTAATGGAAGCTGCCGCATGAGTCAAGACCGAAGTTAGGTCGAATGTGAAAGTTTTGATTATAGTTTTCTTGGGTTGTAGGGGCGTGGTGAATCACGAGTTTTTGTTACAGGGCAGAACGGTCAATAAAGAATATTACCTGCAAGTTATTTGCAATTTGTGCGAAGGAGTCCGCTAGAAATGCCGGATTTGTGAAAGAACAAAAATTGACTTTTGATACCATGATAACCGTCCTGCTCACACATCGTTGCTTGTGCGCGAATTTTTGGCCAAAAACAACACATTAATAATGCCGTAGCCACCGTATTCCCCAGATCTGGCCCCCTGTGACCTTTTCCTGTTCCCGAAACTGAAGAGGCCCATGAAAGGGCGACGTGATGGTGCGATGGAGGAATGACTTTTTAAAGTGCTTCGAGAATTGGAAAAAACGTTGGCACAAGTGTATAGTATCTGATTACTCTGAAGGGGGCAAAATAGATATTCATGATTAAATAAATAATTTTTGATAAAACACAAAATTCGCGATACGTTTTGAACAGATCTCGCATGTATTGCACTGAAAAGTAATACTTACGGTAGGTACTTTATCGTCGATGGTTTATTACATCATGGTGGTTCCTATGCTATAACCTAACTTATGCTCTTGTAACGTAGAACTTTATATAGGTAGCCCTTATGACGGTAACCTAACCTAAACCCATGATGCAAAAAGCAATTCACACACACCAATCAGGCAGTTCTCCTTTACCGAAACCTAACCTAAGGCCATGTAGCCTAGTACTTCACACAATCAATCAGAGAATTCTCCATCACCATGAGCTAACATAAGTTCAAGGTTCACATAGTATTTCACATTCGTGAACCTTGTAAACATGTGAAAAAACATGTGCTCTATGCCATAATTAATGACGATTCCGTAGCATTTAATTATTCTCACTAACAAAAACCGAGTTGTTGGCCACTATGTTATGAACTATCGAACTATGGACCCTACTTAATTTCACCGAAGGACCTTTTCCATTGGTTTTGTGTGGAATCCATTTCTTTACCAATCTACCCACGCTAGAACTAAAGGGACGTGAAACATTATTGCATAGTGAAGTGATATTTCTGTATTTCAACCGCTCTTTTGTAAGAATCACTTCATGTTGTGGATATGCATTTGCATCTATGTAATCAGTGAAAAAATCAGACTTCAAGTCCCTTTAAAAAAATAAAAAGCTGAATCGGGAACGATCGGACACACAGCGCACGCGTATACCTAAACAAGAAACTTACGTTACAATGCTTCTCAACACACTAAATCTAAACATTCAAGGAAATGGAAACACGGTATTTTCATTTCTGAAAGAAGCAGTTGATTTTGCGATAAATTGCCTCTTTTAGCAGAAGACATGGAGATGGTCACATTATTATATTTCCAAATATTACGGAATTATTGGCATGAAAACAGTATCTATTGACACTGATGGTTACTTCACAAGGACGATCAAAACAGTGAACGAGCTTGTCAACACGGTACTTGAAAGAAGTAAGAAAATAGCGAACAAAGGATTAATTTGACTCTATATTTCAACCATATGTTATCCAGACATAGGAACAAAGAACACTTACTCCAAGGACATTCTTGTAGATCTGTTGTTTCAAGCAGTGGTAAAGTTTCTTTTTTTTATAGGTAATGTTAAAATCTAATAAAGCAAACTAAAAATTTCAAATAGATATTAAAAATGTTTTGCTCCAAGAAAAGAACACATTAAAGTTACTTCAAACTCATTAATCCACCTGAAGTAATAATTTTTCGTTTAGCCTTGCGTATTTGGTCTTCTTGCATATTCGGTCTTGGTTTTAGTCTTGGTCTTGTTAGTTTGATCTTGGTCTTGCTAGTATAAAGACAGTCTTGGTCTTGGTCTTGTATTTTTGCAAGACCAATACCAAGACTGTAAGATCAAGACCAAGTTTGTTCACCATTAACGAACTATTTACATAGTTACCAGCAAGTTTGTACAGACTTCTCAGTGCGCGAATCCGACTCGCTCTTGGCCGGTTTTTTTTTTGTAATGGAATGTCCTCCCCTGATATCAAGAAGTCAAAGTACCAGGACAAGTACCTATTCACAGAAGGATCATAGCTAAACGTACCTAATTAGGCTTGAAATTTGCTGAATGAATGTTAATCGTTATCTAAAATTAAGAATAAACGACCTCCGCTACTCTTAATGAAAATAACGTTAACTGTTTATTAGTTCTTGTTACTACAATTATGTAATTAAAGTATGTGTAATACGTTTTCTGCAAATGTCTACAAAGTAAATAGACTTGTAATTGTTACTATGACAATTGATAAATTTTAAAGTCCAAAATTGGTATTCTCTCGGTATGGTGATTTTCGGCCTTAAAAGGAGTCCATACCAGGTTATGTGGTCGTTACCTGATGAATTATTACTGACGTGACCTAGTTCTATATTCGTACTGTGAATTACAAGTATGTGCAATAATTTTCAAAATGAAGTATATCGTACACTCAATAAAATACAGTGACTTAATTCACGAGCAAAGTTTGATGTAGTTTGCATTTTAATGTTGTCTTGAAAACTGGTAGGTATCAAACTGTAGTTACCTACCTAGATTTAAAGGAGTTAACTGACCTAGAAACGGTTGATAATGAAATTGTATATCCTGTCGTACAATGACATTGAATTCTGTTGGGATAGGTTCTGATAGAAAATCAACTTTCATGTCTAGTAATATTAGACTTGTGCTTATATTAGATACTTTCTATATTATTTTTTTTTTGCTTCAAAAATTCCAGCTAAATGCATTTACACTATTAAGATCGATTTATTTATTCCATAATAATGCTATTACGTTATTATTGTTATTGTTATTTTCCTTAATACAAACCATAACAACCTAAAAACTTTGCGTATTCAACAAGAAAATAGAAAATGCTTTTGGAAAATTCAAAAAATCAAGTATAATTGTCAAAAAGTAACGCATGCTTCCTACTATCCGTTTTTAATATCATGATTTTAACTGGAAAATAAATACTGTGTTTCTATGTTTAAAATCCACTTTATGTATTTCTTTCATTTATTATCTAAAGCTTTGTACTCTTTTATTTTATTTATTCTATTACTATATGTGTGTCTTGCTTAAATCAAAAGATTTAGGCCAAGTGGCACATTAAAATAAAGGATTTTGGAACGGGGAACGGCTTTGTGGTGATACCATTTGTTACATTGAACTAAATTGTTTATATTCCTGCGTAAGCATTACTTGTATGTCAAAGTAAGATTTCGTAGGCAATGAGTCATCATAAGGTCGTCAGTCCTAAGACTGGTTGGACACGCACTTTCACTTTTTCCTATCCTGAACTAATCTTTGCATTTCCCCAAAACTAGAACAACCCACATCTTTAAGTATTTGCCAACAGTAATATAATCTAGGCCTACTTTTACTCCTCTTAACTCCTGTTTCTGCCTCTAATATATCTCTGACTAAACCTTCATGCCTGAGAAGGTGTCCTACCAACCTATCTCGCCTATTTCTTATTATCCTATTCTTTCTAATACCTCTTCATTTCCAACCTTCTCTATCCATGGTATCTTCATCATTCGCATGTAACACCACATTTCAAAGGTATAAATAATAAAATAAAAGAGACTATCTAATTATTTATCATTAATAATAAAATTTTTCACTGCGGACTTGTTTAACGCAGTCACTTCTATAATGTGATATTAAGGGGAGAGCCTGACGTTGATAATTCCCATATTAGAAATTTACCCTATAATGCATATGCAGTATAAATTAACGGATAAACTAAATATTACAGTAAAAACTTGTTATTATAGTTTTAGACAGTAAAACGTAAAAGTTTTTCGGTTACTAACTTAGGTAGGCAGGATTAGGGTTTTTCGATTCTGGGTAGTTGAACTCGTATCCGCTGTACTCGGACCCGATACTCGATTCTTCGGCGAGTGTCAATCCCAATTTTAAAATGGTAAAAATGACAAGTTTGCAAGATTACCCATCGTTCAGCAATGTTTTGTGTCATATCTAAGACTACCAACCATTCCACATTCTTCCTCTCGTCTAATTTGTACTGCATTCCTTTATTATTAAATTCATTCATAAATGGAATCATGTCGCGCCGAGCCGTCTGTTGCCGAAACATAGTCAAGATTTTACTCATCACTAAGGAAACCATTATTTCCTGTTCCCAAATACAGGGCCGTCTTTAACCTATTGAAGGCCCAGGGCACATAAGCTTTACCGGGGCCCCTGCAGCTTTAACAGGGAATGATTTTGGTTTATCAACAATTATTTGTTTCTTTCTATTCACAATAAATGAATAGATAATTGTAATATGACTCGGAAAAGTAAATCCATCATTCTCAGGTTGGTGCAAAATTGTGTTTTTTGAAAAGGCACCCTTCTAGTTTTCAGATATGCAAAACCGTCAACCAGTTGTTCAAACTCTTTGTCTTTGAGCATATCCCATTCTATAGACTGATCAAACTTTCTTGAAGCATTGTTCATCTTAACTTATTTTTTATTCTTCCGTTTAAAGAAGGAGCGTTCGCTACTACAGTTAGTTACCATCATGTTTAAAAAGATTCTCAATGCAATTTCTACATTTGGAAATGTGTCTCCAACTATCAAAACTTCTAGAATACTATTAGTTTGCCAAATACAGACATTGTATTTCTAACTCTTTCTTGTTAACATCTTCATAGCAGCAAATTCTTTACAACTTTGTCTCGGGATTTGGAGTTTTCAAGCGAAAAACAGTGTCAACAATAACCTTGTACAAACTCAATCACTGTTTTAGATACACGCTTGGGGTATAACTTATGGGATGTAAGGTATTTCTACTTTAATATATCTTCCCAACTCAGTTGGACTATCCGTGCAGAGTCATCACAAAATGTCTGGCGCTAACTTCTAAGTCTTATTCTTTGAGACAAGTCCTTGTAGTCAGATTCTGTATTTTTCTCATTGGAGAGCGATACTTTATTAAATTA
Organism: Agrilus planipennis; assembly: GCF_000699045.2. NCBI lineage: Eukaryota > Metazoa > Arthropoda > Insecta > Coleoptera > Buprestidae > Agrilus > Agrilus planipennis. The sequence goes on along the minus strand of NW_020438908.1, from coordinate 558,381 downwards.
TATATTGACCGTTCTGGTCCAACACCTTTTGCCATCTTTCTGGTAGTAGCATAATTCCACGTTCATAAAATCTTTGGTCTTTGCTGGCAAAAAACTGATCGAGGAGGTTTTTGACCTCCTCATTTGAGGTGAAGGTTTTACCGTCTATAAATTTTGGAGTGACCGGAACAAATAATAATCCGATGGTGCCAGGTCTGGAGAATATGGTGGGTGTAGCATTGTATCCCATTCAAGCTGTAAAAGCTTTTGGCGAGTGACCAAACTTGTGTGAGGTCTCGCGTTGTCTTGGTGAAACACTACACCTTTCCTGTTGATTAGTTCTGACCTTTTCTGTTGAAGTGCATCATTCAGTTTGTCCAGCTGATGACAGTAGACTTCCGAATTAATCGTTGTGTTATCCGGTAAAAGCTCAAAAAAAACGATTCCTTTAAAATCCCACCAAACAGACAGCATCACCTTTTTTTTTGGTGAATATCGGCTTTGGAAAAGTTTTGAGCCGGTTCATCTTTTTTGCTCCATGACCTCTTGCGTTTAACGTTGTTGTATACAACCCATTTTTCGTCCCCAGTGATGATGCGGCGCTTCAAAAACGGATCATTTTCGTGACGTTTGAGAAGCGAATCGCAGACGTCAATGCGGCGACACAGATTTCTCTCTGTGAGAACATGGGGAACCCATACATCGAGCTTCGAGGTTAATCCCAGGCCTTTCAAGTAATCATAAACTGTTGAATTTGATAAATTTAATCTCAATCCGATCTCACGTGTTGTTATTCGCCGGTTCACATCAACTAATGCCTTTATCGCGTCTTTATCAGCTTCAACCGGCCTTCCCGAACGTGGTGCATCTTCGACTTCGACATCAAAATTGCCGGATCGAAATTTAGCGAACCAGTTCTGGCACTGGCGTACTGTCAACACACCTTCTCCATACACATCAGTCAATTTCATTCTGGCTTGAACAGCATTTTTACCCTTTCTGTAGTAAAACAGTAAGATATGTCGAAAATGCTGCTTATCGCTCTCCATATTTAAAAGGGCACCAACCAAAAACTACTGCGTAGAATTAATTGGAATTTTTCACACATAAGCCTTGCTATATGAGCTCTCAAAGCATATAAAAATTATACGGCTTAAATGTGAAGTTGGGTGCAAAAGAATACAATTAAATCCTCTGTCGGGAAAAAACGAAATGACTTTCCGAACAACCCTATAGAAGCAGAAACGGATGTTAGGAGGGGTAGAGGTAGACCTAGATTAGCGCAGGATAGGAAAGAGTGGAGGTGCGTGTCCAACCAGTCTTAGGACTGACGACCTTATGATGATGATGGATGATGAGTTCGAAGAAAACTAACTTATCGACGTTAAGGATTTGCCGACAATATAAGTACACCAAATCATAACCTTGAAGTCGAATCTAAATCCGCCTAAGTCAAAATCCTTCATAAGTCGAAAACATTATAACTCGAATTTTTTGGCGTTTCCCTTGATGTTTGCGTTGTAGAGGTTCTATAGTATTAACTTCCTTCACATTTTATCCAGGTTTAGGACTGCCAATATATGTATATAATAAGAATAATGATTTACTTTACACTTATTGTGAAACAAGGAAATCATTTATGTTAGAATAAAACTAATTTTAAGCATTAACAATAATATCCTGCAATGAATTACGAATACTATTTGTCTGATAATAAAAGTATTCGCATCTGGGTATGATATCTGGCATTATAAAAATAAATATTGAACACTTAAGTAGCTTTATTTATTTGAATTTGTGAGCGCTATTAATAGAGATGAATCTTATGCGTCATCAAAACATGACAAGTGAGTTAAAAAGTCATAAATGAGGCCCCTGAAGTAAATGCCCCTGGATAGTGACATTGTTGTGTTCGTTTCAAGTGTCCCCAAAAAGAATATGGTAATGATCATTCCATACTGGACGCCTTCTTTGAAAATGAAAAAATAAACTGATTGTGTGTATTTTAGTGAACAGTTGTTCGTGAATGGCTTCCGTCTTTTAAGACACAAGTATGTCTTAAAACAGTAGTAAACTAATAAGATTATCAAAATACTTTTATAAAGGGTGTTACAAAGGCCTCAGGACGACCCGGTATATATATATAGTCAAAATCTGTTATAACGAAACCGAAGGGACTACTCATATTTGGTCGTAAAAACCGATGGTCGTAATAGCCGGTGACGTTGTTATAAGTACTTAATACCTATTATTAATTGTGTGATTAATATATTCATATATAAAANTTCTAAACCAGGCCATTTGGTTACATCGCACCCCGGGCCAAAATCGTCAGTCCGGCTGTGGTAGTTCTGCTTCCTTTTGAAAATACAGTCAAAATCTGTTATAACGACACCGAAGGGACTACTCATATTTGGTCGTAAAAACCGATAGTCGTAATAGCCGGTGACGTTGCTATTAAGTACTTAATACCTATTATTGAATGTGTGATTAATATATTCCTATATAAAATAAAACTACATTTTATTTATTTTACATAAAACGTATTATAAAAAGACATTACGTACATATAATTATCATTTTTCTATATTAATAAAATCTGCAATTTTAGTCTGTTTGAAACACTTCTGTCGTGCGTACAAACTTTGTAGTTCACGTTTAATTTTACTTAATGTATCATCATAATTTCCCTGCATATGAAACTGTTTATTAGAATAAAAAACAATTTTTCGTAATACACTAACAGCATTAAGACCATCATTCAAAGTTGGCACTGTAAATTGTTCTTCAGTCTCTTCCTGTTCGTCATTTTCTTCTTGAACTTCTTGTACAGTATCATCTTCCGTAGCTGGTGCACAATTGCAATAGAGTTATCTGCATCAATAAACTCCTTAGCTTCAGTAGTAGATATTCTGAGATTTACAATAGACCCTAAACTCGACACGTTTTTGTTTACTTTTGCGATCTTAATGGTCATTTACTGTACCAGATGTGGATACTGTTACCTATTCAAATGCTTACAATACAGCTGGTCGTTCTAACAGGTATAAAATATCAGTTAAATGTAGTCGCTTAAAGAGATACGTCGTAATAAGCAATGTCGTAAAAACCAGTGTTTTTTATAAGGCGGTCTAACAGAATTAAGCCGGGACCTATGATTTTGGTCAATATAACCGGTATGTTGTTCTAAACGATGTCGTAGTAAACGGTTTTGACTGTTCAAATCAAATAGTTATTGG
>NW_020438908.1:551347-552824 GCF_000699045.2 Agrilus planipennis | reverse complement strand
ACGATTTTCCTGCTTTTCCATTTTTACGAAAACCACAGAGGCGTCTTGTTCAGCGTGCTGTCAAACCTACACTAGCAAGGAGATCGGGCTGAAACTATAGCTACAAGCTATCCAAGGATGGTACTATAGAATGTCACCTCAAGGTAGGCCTAGTGGCGTCATCTCTTGGTTAGGCCGGAAACTTATCAATCCACCCTCGTATATCATCAGCTGCGAAGATTGAGTATAATTCATATTTTTCTGTTTGAAGTGATTGAGATAGTTTTTCTGTCTTTATGTTATAGTTTCTTCAGTTCAGCAACAAATAATTCTTCTATATGCTTCCTTATTTACCTATGTTTACGGTGAAAGACCAGAGCCAAAATAGGGTTGCAAATAATTTATTATCAACCATTTTATATCAAAATATTTACAACCCCATTTTGTTTCTGATCTTTTACACATTGTAATAAGAAAAAGAAATGGAATCCATGGTTTCTTTAGCTTTGGGTTCATCTAATAAGATGTTTTTCGAATCGTTTTCTAAGAATTTTGGTTTATACGCATTTATTAGCACACTACAATATCTGTTTTCAGTCTTACACAGCTGGCGTATATTAATTCGATATTGTTTTGTCGTAATTCATAAAATTTCGCAGTTCTTTGCTAAAGGTACGATAAGTGGTGATTTGGCAGGTGCTGATATCAGTTTGGAACTTCAAAATTCCATGGACCATGACATTGAACCCGGAAAACAATATCGATCCAGTATTTTAGATTATACATTTCCAAGGAGTTTAGAATTTTTTTCTTTGTCCCCTTTTTAAGTTTCTAATACCTTCGTTGGCCAATGTGAGCAACTTTCATTCATCATTTTATTAATGTTTGATCGGTGATCTTTTAACTTAACGGAAAAAATGTATTTTGCATTTTACAAATAGAAAATACTTTTGAAAAGTATTTTAAGTAAAATACAAAATACATTTCTCAAAAAAGTAGATATTTAAATGCAATATAAAACAGGTGTTTTTTATATTTTTTTTTGTAGCCAGTTTTATATTCATAGAAGTATTTTATTGGTTTTTGAAAAAGCGCCAATGTAGGAAATTACGATTGGGTTAGGTTTGGGTAAAAGTTGGCTTGCCAATCATTCGCTCTGGGACAATGTTGAATTACAACTCTCGGCCAGATATGTTTGAACTACCGAATGATAACATCGGGCCTGGCTTGGCATACAACCTTAGACTTACGATGAATTCCAAAGATGTGCCAGAATTGGCCTAATAAATAAATAACCTAACCAACCTTCTGCCGAAGTTAAAATCAGTGGTGGCCCAAGGAATAAAATTTGTAAATAAACTAAATGTCAACAATTATTTTAAGTAACCAAGACTTATTTAACGTTGGAATGAAGAGAATAATTGTTTATAATGAATGATAAAATTACGAATACAACTGATTCCGTAAATATTTATAATAATTCATCTTTATTTCTTTG
>NW_020438908.1:539418-548543 GCF_000699045.2 Agrilus planipennis | reverse complement strand
ATGTCGAACGCTGCCGAACGCGGAGGCCGATTGTGCCTCTTTGTCGCTCGTTCCGCGCTCTCGCTTGCACTTCAAGCCTTAAATGGAACGCCTCAGAGCGAGGTAACGCCGCATGAGTCATGTTTTTTCGTGCGTGCAGCCGGCTCCATCGAATTATAAGACGTTGTCACGTCAAAAAGCGCGGAGCTGTACTGGTGCGAAACATGGACAGTGGGCGCGGCAGAAAAGAAACAGTTAGAAGCGTTCGAAATTGCAGGCGAATGATGATGATACCGTGGATAGACAAGGTCAGAAATGAAGAGGTATTAGAAAGAATAGGACAATATGAAGGTCTAGTCAGAGACATATTAGAGGCAGAAACGGAAGTTAGGACGGGTAGGAGATAGACCTAGATTAGATTACTGTTTGCAAATAGTTAAGGATATGGGTTGTTCTAGTTTTAGGTCAGGATACGAAAGAATGCAGGTGCGTGTCCAACCAGTCTTAGAACTGACGACTTTATGGTGATGATGACTTCAAAAAAGGAGGAGGTTGTCAATTCGACTATTTGTTGTTATTATATATTTGTTAGGCTGTTACTCCGCCATTTATGAATTCATTTTGATGATTTTTTTTGTTTGGTATATCATACTTAAGAGGTGGTCCCATATTTTGATCGAAATTGATTCAGTGCTTTTCGAGAACATCAATAAATACAAAAAAATGTAAAGGTACACTTTAATAATTGAAAAGTAAATTTTTAGAAAAAAGAAAACGAAAACCGACTTCAAGACTTTCCTACATGTAAAAACTAAAAAGTAGAAAATAATATTTTAATTACTTCAATGCAAAGTGCATTACAGAACAATCGATAAAATCATTGATACTTATATACATTTGCAGTTTATAATGAATTGGAGTTGGTGCCAGTCAAGAGGGACAGTTTAATCCTGCCTTTGCAACAAACTTTTCGTCGGATTACTTTTATCTAATCTCTACTTTCGCATTCATATATTAATTGATCAATCAAGTAGGTTTCTATTAAGGTAATTTTTGCTTTGACTGGCTGATACCATTCCAAAAATAACTGATTATAAATTGTAAATGTAACTATATAAGTATCAATGATTTTACCGATTATTCTGTAATGCATTTGGCTTTGAAGTAATTAAAATATTATTTTCTACTTCTTAGTTTAAGTTTGTATATGTATGTATAGTATTGAAGTCGGTTTCTGGTATTTTTCTAAAAATTAACTTTGTATTTATTGTTGCACAGTACTATTTTTAATAAATAAATAATCGAAGAATTATTTTCCAACCATATTTTCTCTCATTTTAGTTTTCTAGCAGTATTGTCTTTATTACAGGTTTGCCGTTTCATATTAAGAGAATAATTTCATTTTTACGAGGCATCATCACTCACTTACCTATCTTTAATTAAATTACTTTGTAAAACTTCCGTATCACGGCTTTTTTGAAAGTGTAACTTTTTCTTGTTGAAAATGGCTTAAAATGACCTAATCACGAAAAACTTTCATGCAATAATGTGGGGAAGGATGGTTTGAGTAGTTTTTATTGGAAATAAACACTTAGATTACACTTAACAGGTCATTTTAGTAGTTGCCGCTAACCGTTAAACTTCTGTATTACTGCTTTTAATTGGAAAAGACCTATTTCTAAGAAACTCAAAGGAAAAAAATAGGGAGAAGGTGTNATGTTAAATAGGAGAAGATGTTAAATATACATAAAAATGTGGGGATGAGTTACAGAGATAGAAGAGTGATACTTAGTTTGTATAAAGAGCAACAGGCAGTCATAGAGCTGGGACAGCAATGTAGAAAAGTAAATATTAAGAAGGGAGTCGGACAAGGATGGACTCTGTCACCGCAACTTTTTTATCTATACATCGAAGACGCGATCAACCTCATTAAAGACAGTACAACTGTAGGAATAGATGTAGAAGGGCAAAAGATTGGTGTGCTTAGATTTGCAGATGACATAGCAGTATTAGCTTTTAGCTAAGAGGAGTTAGCTTTAAATAAAATGCAAGCGATATTTACAAAACAGTATTGTATGAAAATAAAGAAAAGTAAAACAAAACTACTGGTGTGCAAGGGAAGAATGAGTAGGGAAAGAGCGAATGTATGATAGGAGACGAAAGATTAGAAGAATTCTAAAAAGGTTGTTAAAGGTGTATGTTTGGAGAACGGCGCTGTACGCGTGCGATGATGGACGGTGGGTGTTGCGGAAAGAACAGGTTAGAAGCGTTTGAAAGGTATATATGAAAGGTTAGAAATGAAAAGGTATTAGAAAAAATATGAGAACAGAGGACTCTATGGAAGTTAATGAAAAATAGGCAAGATAGGTTGGTAGGACACTTTCTCAGGCATGAAGGTTTAGTCAGAGACATATTAGAGGCAGAAACAGGAGCTAAGAGGAATAGAGGTAGATCTAGATTAGATTATTGTTTGCTAATAGTTAAGGATGTTGGGTGTTCTAGTTTTAGGAAAATGCGAATATTAGCCCTTAGTACTGACGACCTTATGACGATGTTGATAATGGTACTTTGTTAAGTAGTATTAAGTGACCTAGAACATACTTTACTCCTTAATTTAAACAGTACCAGCTTTTTTCGAATTAAAATATCTAGGTTGATTTCTTTGTTTTCAAGACGAATAAAAAATCGACGTCTAGTACCTAAAGTGAATGACGCAGCACTGGGAATTCATTTAATCACTAGGTAATAGCGTTTTAATAGACCTAGTGACCAGGAAGGATGGGGTCGTTCGGATTAAAGAGGCGTTCTGTTAAGCGAAAGTTCGGATTATCGAGGCCCTACTGTACTTACGTATGTGCACCGCTGAGTGGTGTATTTCGGACGAGTATCCTCTAGTGCTCTAGTTGATGAATTTCATGTTGCTTCATAATATTAAACGTCAATCGACTGTACCTAGGTACTTTTCGACGAAAAATAATGAAATAATTTGAAAAGAGCTATTATAGTATTCAATTTCATTTAAACGTTTTCACTTGGCTTCAATTGCTCTACTCATTTGGACCTTTGTACTTTAAAAAACGTTGATCTGTTTTTTAGGCACAAAGTAACAAACATTATTTGCTCCCGCAATATGATTGGTAATTTCGCTGTAGAGGTCATCCTCGGATTAGCTTAATTGCTAAAGCATACACTAAGAGTACGCGAGTTCGAATCCTGCAATGTGGTCTGATTTTTCTAGTGGTTTTTTATTATATGGTATGTGGAAAAGCACAAACTTGCACGAAATAGATATAGCTAGACTTAGATTTGTACTTTCTTTACCATTACTTATCTCGATACTTATATTATTGTCCGTTTGCAAATGTATTTAGAGAAAACGAAACAAGTTTATAGAATAGTTTAAAGCCATGCTAATAAATTTCCTATTTTATTTGCGATGACTCATTGTCAGTCGTTACAGTCATTACCTTACAAGTCATTCAGAACATTTATAGGAATAATAAACATAAAATGGGTTATTTCTATTTTATAATAACTCCAAATTGAATTCTTCACTCATTCTGATTTTGGTTACAATATTACTGCCATAAAAGATAGCAGTGTAGTGTATTTGTAGACGACAGTGCGGTACTTCCTTGTTTATTGGGAAGAAATTCAAATTCATATTACTCATTCTATTTGTAATATTTTTTTTCTTTAAATTGTAATAGTAAATCTTTAAACGAACGTAATCACACAATACTACCACATACCCATCAGGACGCGGCACTGGAATTATTAGGAAGTCAATAATCCCAAATTAAAACGTTTTTATTTAAAGTTAAATACGTTATCTAAAAAGTCTAATAATGCTTTACAGTGATCTTGAACTTAAAAGCAAAAAAGTGGATTAATATTTTTAAGCTTGCGCAGTTCTATGTTAACTTCTAAACCATAGATATCGCCGTCCCTCAGCGAGCTATATAGGCTTCCGTGGGGTAGTAGCAGAGGGAGGACGCTGGTTCCATTCCTGGTCCAAGTTTTCTGTGGTTTCCTTGGATCACTTGCTGGGGCAGTAATATTCCACAGATAATCTTTCATTCTCTTCTATCTTCATTTCTTCCGTCTCATCTTTCTCACCCGAACCACCCCTTCCCACGATTCCTGAAAGGAGGCTGAAGAGGATCTTCCGCCTTAACTTCTGGCGTAGGGACTTCCCGCCCATCCAGCATTACTGGCTGGTGGGAATGAAACACCCAAAAGTTTTTCTTTTAGTAAAAAGGAAGATAGGAAGCGTCGAAGCAGCGAACAGGGGCGGCATGCCTATGTATAGTATTTAGCGGATGAATACCTACCATTAAAAATTATTTTTTCTGTTTGTTTTTGTTCACTTCAATATCATTACATAAAAATTACAAAAAAAGATTCAATGTATTTGTGTTCAAACGTTTTGTTTATCTTAGGTGTATTTCCCTTCATTCACTTTCTGTTTTCATAAATAAACAGAAATCTGGTACCCAAATATTAATAGACTATTATTCTGGACCTGGGCGCGTTGTATTCTTTTTTCTTCTGAAGGTGACGATGTTCCAGAACAGGTTGGGCACTTCTGCCCTATACGTTGCTGGTAATCACTATGCCTTCAAATGAATGAACTTGATTATAACTTTTCAGTTTTTAGTTAAAGCTACATAGGACTTTCAAATCGTTTTATTAGAATACATGTGTTAAAATTTGTCCGTGATTGTGAAATCACTACGTAACTCTATTGTTCATGGTTACGCAACTCACGTGTCACGTCAATTCCATAAAACGTTTGATGACTTTGAACTTGCTTTCTGGATTGCCATGGGTTTTGACGCATTGATAATAGTATCTATATACGATTAGTGAAATATAGTCGGATTTTATCACGATTTGGGAACAACGCATGTTCGGATTATCTACTGTATGTACCTATAGCGTAAAGGCATCTTAAAGCGTGGACTGACTTAATATCGTTTGAGAGTTGGGGCACGAGATTTGAACGGAATATGAACAGGTTCTACAAAAACGTGTTCGGATAATAAGGGGGTTACGTTTCTAAGCAAGAGGACAACCCACTGGGATCAAGTGAAGAGAGGAGAGTGAAAGTGCCCTATTTTGTTTAATTACGTCATCAAATTTTTACAGAAACCAGCTCTGAGGGTGTTTCCGGTTATCGAATTTCTCGCTTTTTCCATTGCTAATGTCAAAAATATGTATTTCCATTAAAAAAAAAACGACCTTCAAATAACATCGAAGGTCAAAGTCACATTCAAGTTCACAATTGAATTCTTCGTAATCATACAACTTTTGTGTAAGAGCTTTTTGATAATTACCTTTACTTTTATAAAATCTAGAAATACTCGTAATTAAAAAAGCGTGTATGTACAAGGGTACAGTAATTTAATAAGTCTGCTCCTTCTTGAATTTCCCGTTTACTATCGTTAAATGCAACGTTGCTCCTGTCAAGTACCATCTCTCAATAGACTTCTGTAAAATTTTGAGCAAGCTGCGTCATTTAGTTTGTATTTGACACCTATTGAATCACAACTTCGTGAATTCTTATGAAAAAGGAAAAAGTGAATAGCATATGCTTATCAAGCATTATTTTTTAAGTAAAAAAAACTTTCACGGAAACCAAGGAAAGGCTTAATAAATACTATGAGGGCTTTGCACCGTTAATTTCAAGGGTAAGAAGTGGCTTACTGAATTCCGTTGGGGCCGTAATTACACAAGGGACGCCGAACGTTCACATCGACCAAAGGAGGTCGGTACGCCAGAAACCGTCGATAAAATCCATGGAATAATATCGGACGATCGTAGAATAAAAGTGTGTGAACTGGCTGAGGCTACTAGCATCTCAATTGAGCGGATACATCCCATTGTACATGAATATTTGGGCATGAAATACGTATCCGCGCGATTGCTCATACTCGACCGTGTGAACACTTCACGGGAGTGTTTGACAATGTTCAATCGTAATCCAAAGTAGTTTTTGCAACGTTTCGTAACCGCGAATGAAATATGGATCCACTGCAATACACTGGAGACTAAGTAATAGTCCGGGGAACGTGCACCATAGAGGGTCAACAAGGTCGTGGCGATTGTTATTCACATCGATATCCTTGAAAAGGGTAAAACGATCACCGGTGAATATTATGTAGAACTGTTGGACATATTCGACACTGATTTGAAGCGGATAAGAAAAAGTGATCTTCCCCCAGGATGCACTCGTCGTGTGGAGTCGCCATGGCAAAAATCCATAACTGGGGCTGCAAACTGTTACCCCATCTAGTAAATTGAATCGATTTAGCCCCCTGCGACCATTTGTTTTGTTTCCAACAATGAACAAATGGTTCGACGGTAAGAGATTTGGGTTCGAATGAAGAGATTGTCACTGAAACCAGCTCCTATTTTGAAGACCTTGAGGAGGCCTATTATCGTATTTGGAAGGAATAAAAAAATTGAAAATACTCGAGGCCAAGTGCTTTGAGCTAAAAGTAGTTATGTATACAAATAAAACGCCTTTTTCGCGATAAAATGATCTTACATTAAAAAAAAAAAACTAAAAAAAAAACTTGGGTGTTTCATTCCCACCAGCCAGTAATGCTTATGGGCGGGCAGTCCCTCCGGACTACGCCGGAAGGTAGGGCGGAAGGCCCTCTTCAGCCTGCTTTCAGGAATCGTGGGAATGAGTGGGTGATGGTTCGGGTGAGAAAGTTGAGACAGACGAAATGAAGACAGAAGAGAATGAAATATTATCTGTGGAATATTACTGTCAGAGCATTTACCTAAGTGATCCAAGGAAACCACAGAAAAACTTGGACCAAGGCAGACGGACCCGGAATCGAACCGACGTCCTCCCGAATGCTAAGCAATGGTCTAAACCTCTAGGCATTGGCTTATTAAACTGCGGAGCTGGAACAGAAACAGCTAACCGCTAACCAACGAAAGAAAAGAAGCCTTACCATCTATCGCAGTAAAAAACATTAAAATAATACTTGCAAAAAAAAGTTGCATATATTCAAAGGGGTCAATAAAATTATCACTAATCGTAATGCAATGAATACGAGAAAATAATATCTTTAGCTGAACAAACCTCTTGAGTTACTTAAGAGCAAAGCTATTAGCTTGTTCACTAACTCATACCTACCAACTTAAAGAAAAATGTCTAGGAATTATAAGCAATATTTCTGATGAGTAAAAATATACTTTTAAGACTCATTTGTGTTAGAAATTAAGTTGGTATTGATTAAAATTCATTATTTTGTAAAGGTCCGCCGATATTATTTTGCACCGTAAAATGTCTACAACAATTTTTTTGTTATAGTATGGTTTAAATTGTTTGTTATGATTAACAAGGTATTTCATGCAACCCAATGTAGGAGCGATTTTTATTATTATTATTATGAATGATATTTTTCACCTATTACGTATATATAGCAATAGCCTCACAGATATTTCCTCCTACCAGCTTTACATAGCAACCTGTGGGTTCCCCTCGAGAGTTACATCTTGCGAAGTGGCATGCGGCAATGAATGTAAAACAACATGTAAGGAAATAAACAAAACAACAGTAACCAACTGCCCTACGGCATCTTACTCTCTCTAGAGTAACCAACTGCCCTACGGCATCTTACTCTCTCACCAGAGTAACAACTGCCCTTACGGCACCTTACTCTCTCTAGAGTAACCAACTGCCCTACGGCATCTTACTCTCTCACCAGAGTACCCAACCGCCCTCAAGGCGTGTTACACCTCTTTACACGCCGACTGCCACTTCACCACTGACTTAAAAGCCCTCTTCCAACGGCCCTCTTTGGTTTCATTCTACATATATGTCATTAATATTTAGTTAGCCCAAATAGTAAATAAATGCCGAATAAATAACTTTCCTACAACAATGAAATACCTACCTGTTTATTAATTTATATATTAGTGGATGATACGTTTTAATGTGTGAACGACATATATTTTTTATCGTACATTGTTTCTTCCATTATAATTCATTATAGTTTCTGCTGAATGGAAGTTGCTTTTGTAATAATTTCTTACTTAATATACTGGTGAGCCTACATAAAATCTGTCACAAGCAGGTGGGCGTTGAATAAAATGAATTGCGTAGGCTAGTTATGGCCCTGTATGATTTATTAATACGCACATAAAATATAACTGTTGATGGATAGTCAAACGGTTTGTAGTATTTACTACGCATTTACGAATCTGTCAGACATTGTTTCGACGATTTGAAGTACATACTTTCAAACCATTAAGATGCTTAGAAATGACTAGTGGCTAGTAGCGTAACTTATGCTTTTAATAACTGTTAACTTTCTAGCTTTACGGGTAACAATAGAGAAAACGATAGAAAAAGAAATAATGCGTAAATAGGATTTGTAGATTTAGAAAAATCTTTTGACAATGTTAAATGGGCAAGATGTTAAATATATTTAAAAATGTAAAGACGAGTTACAAAGACAGACGAGTGATACTTAGTTTGTATAAAGAGCAACAGGCAGTTATAGAGATGGGGCTGCAACGAAGAGAAATAAATATTAGGAAGGGAGTTAGACAGGGATGCACACTGTCACCGCTACTTTTTAATCTATATATCGAAAACACGATCAACTCATTAAAGGCAGTACAACTGCAGGGATAGATATACAGAGGCAAAAGATTAGTATGCTTAGATTTGCAGATGATATAGCAGCATTAGCAACTAACAAGGAGGAGTTAGAGATAGCTATAAATAAAATGGAAGCGATATTGACAAAACAGTAGTACTGTATGAAAATAAATAAAAGTAAAACAAAAATACAGGTATGCAACGGAAGAAAAAGTAAGGAAAGAACGAGTACAAAGATAGGAGACGAAAAATTAGAAGTAGTGACTGATTTTAGATATCTAGGAAGTCAGGTAAGTCAGGACGAAAGAAGTAGTAGGGATATAAAGACATAAAAAAGTTGTTAAAAAAAATCGGTTGTCTGTAAAGTCGGTTTACTGACGATAGTTTGTATTATTGTATAGCAGCTGTCCATGCGGACGCATCGCTCACTCAAGTAGGAGAGAGACAGATGTCGAACGCTGCCGAACGCGGAGTGTATGGATATAGAGAAGGAGGTAAATCCGCGCTCTCGCTTGCA
>NW_020438908.1:530685-537540 GCF_000699045.2 Agrilus planipennis | reverse complement strand
AGAGAGTAAGCAGTAATGAATAATTTTGTTTTGTCTTTTTCTTCTCCCTTCCACTCCCATATCAAGCCCCTTCATCCCGTAGACGAGCGAAGCCACTCTCGCAACTTAAATAATACCTACGAAAATTTTCGTTACTACGTTCGCAAAACTATTGGGTTTGGCTATGGAAGAGGGGACTCATCTACGAAATGGAAGGGATAAGAAAAGGAAAGAATCATCTCACTCGCACTCGCAGGATCAATGAGGAGCTACTTGATTATCTTTGAGGATCACTCGTGATGCAAAAGATCCGAGCTTGCCCGGCTCTGATATAACCTATGTGAATTTTACAGTCACTTATCATAGATAACAGTCGCTACTCAGCTGCTTCTGACTTCGCCTCTGCAGTTCAAGTTGCATTTGCTTTATTCATTTACAATACGATATAAATAGGTGCAAATTGTTCCTATTCGAGTAAGGCACAGGTATAATGTATGTATACAGGGTGCCGTGCATTTATTAATGTAATCTGAAATATGATCTTTCATACGGGGTAAATAGTAAAGATTTAAAAAATGAGAATATGTCTCATTTATACCATTATGGTTATTTTTATGATAAAACTCTAACAATTCTTTGAAACGATTAATTTGTATTATTGATACAGATTTAGTGCATTTACGAAACCTAAGGGAACTATTAAACAAACTCTGACATATTTTAACAAAATATTCTTCTAATTCATTATCATAAAAATAAACTCCATATAAAGTATCTGGTCGGATGTATTCTTTTAGAAGTTCAGTAATTTGTTGTAACTCGTTTTCGTTTTACTTGATATGAATCCGAATATTTTAGGGTGATTGAATTAGTGAATGACTGTAGTACTTTCTCTGAGATGGGAAGGGTGAAACCTGTATTACTTTCTTTATTTGTATGAACAGTTTCGTCATCCTCAAGTTCTCTGGATGAAGGTAATTCTATGGGTGTATCCTTTATAATTTCATCAAGTTCTTCAAAAGATAAATCTTCTTGTTGATCTACTTGTGGGAATTTATCTCGAAGTCATCCTCGTTGTCACTAACTGTTGTCATTTCTTTCATTTGTAGTTCTATTTTACTGAGAGCATCAGCAACTAAATTTTATTTACCTTTCTTATATTTAATCTCATAATTATATTCTTCTAATTTTAATCGCCAACGTGTTAAACGAGAATTGGGTTCCTTCAGGGAGAATAACCACATTAATGGTTTATGATCAGTTTCTATTGTAAATTTTCGTCCAAATATGTACGGCCTAAAATGCTTACAAGATTCAACCACTGACAATAATTCTTTTTCAGTTGTACTATAATTTTGTTCTGCAGTATTTAGTGTGCGAGAATAAAATGCGATTGGATGTGAATTTTGTGAAAATACCGAACCGATAGCTACTATACCGGCATCAGTTGTAATAGTAAAGGGTTTTAAAAAATGCGAATAAGCTAAAATTGGAGCATTAGAGATTAACTGTTTCTATCTACTGCATCTAAATATTCTTCATTATTTACATCAACTTTTTCACCTTTTCTTAAGCATTTTGTCAAGGGTTTTGTTATTTTAGCATGTTTTTTTATATACTTACGATAATAACCAGATAAACCTAAAAAAGCTTTTATTTCTTTTTGTGATTTAGGAATGGGGAAATTTTGAATTGCTTTGATTTTGTCAGGATTTGGTTTAACACCATCCGGAGTGATTATATGACCTAAAAATGGTACCTCTTTTCTTAAAAATTCTCTTTTATCTAGCTGAACCTTAATCAAATTTGGATAATTCGAGAAATATTTCTTTAAAATGTTGTATATGTTCCTGAAGTGACTTGGAGAAAATAACGATGTTATCTATGTATACGAAGCAGGACTTGTGCAGATATTTCATAAGAACGTGGTCCATCATCCTCTGATAGGTTGCAGGAGCATTCTTAAGTCCGAAAGGCATTCTTACATACTCGTAATGACCATTTTCTACCGTAAACGCTGTTTTCTCCATTGATTTCTGGTCCATTTCTATCTGGTGAAAACCTTGGGCCAAATCGAGCGTACTGAAATAGGAACATTTTCCCAAATTTTCTAATATTTCTTCTATTCTTGGTAGAGGGTATTTATCTTCTACAGTTTTTTCATTGATTTTTCTAAAGTCAATCACCATTCTCCATTTTTTCTTGTTGCTAGCATCCATCTTCTTAGGGACAATCCATACAGGTGAAGAGTATGNGTTCTGTCGGAGCTGCCTGCGACGCGCTGATGAGATCCAAAAAGATCGAAATCGCGATCCGCGTCTGGCAGTTTCGACAGAATATAGACCACTTCGAATTATTTTATGTGATGTCATCCATGTATACGAAGCAAGGCTTCTGCAGATATTTCATAAGAACGTGGTCCGTCATCCTCTGAAAGATTGCAGGAGCCTTCTTAAGTCCGAAAGGCATTCTTACATACTCGTAATGACCATTTTCTACCGTAAACGCTGTTTTCTCCATTTCTACCTGGTGAAAACCTTGAGCCAAATCGAGCGTACTAAAATAGAAACATTTTCCCAAATTTTCTAATATATCTTCTATTCTTGGTAGAGGGTATTTATCTTCTACGGTTTTTTCATTGATTTTTCTAAAGTCAATCACCATTCTCCATTTTTTCTTGTTGCTAGCATCCATCTTCTTAAGGACAATCCATACAGGTGAAGAGTATGATGAGATGGAGGGTTTTATGATTTTGTGATCTAATAATTTACGCACGTGTTTTTGGATTTTTTCTTTAAGAAGAAATGGATAACGGAAATTTTTAGTATAGACTGGATGTTCATCAGCTGTTCTTATGATATGTTTTGTAGCATTAGTTGCAGTTAATGGAATATTTTCGTTGTAAAAGCGATTACAAAGGTTTATTATTTGTTTTTTTTCTTCGGTGTTCATGTGTTCAGGCCTAATGAGATTTTCAATTTTAATGTCGTAATTTTGTGTATTACTAGTGAAAGGTATTATGTCAGAGTAATTATTATTTAACTCAGAAATTTCTAATTCATTTTCAATTTCTTCTTTTTGTAAAATTGGAAAAACTAATTTCATTGTTTTTAACGTAATAAATACCTTCGGGAATTATTTGGTCGTTTGTTATAATGGGACGTGGGTAAAACGTCGCAGTTATTAAAATCTACTTTAAGTTTTTTATTATTATTAAGTAATTTGTTTACATCTTGCACGAATGGGATCAGTTTGTATATATGTCGTATAAACGACTGTTGAGCGGATATCACTTTTTAAGCGAATGCAACTTGAACTGCTGTAGAGGCGAAGTCAGAAACGACTAAGTAGTGACTGTTATCTATGATAAGTGACTGTGAAATTCCCATAGGTTAAAATATTTATTTACAACGAAAATTGTTTAAAACACCTTCTCCCTATTTTTTTCCTTTGAGTTTCTTAGAAACAGGTCATTTCCAATTAAAAGCAATAGTACAGGGGTTTAACGTTTAGCGGCAACTACCAAAATGACCTGTTAAGTGTAATGTAAGAGTTTATTTCCAATAAGAATTACTCAAACCACCCTCCCCCTCATTATTGCATGAAAGTTTTTAATGATTAAGTCATTTTAAGCCATTTCCAACAAGAAAAAGCCGCTATATGGAAGTTTTACCAATTACTTCGGTAATTCCAGAATTTGTTCTGCTAATAAGTTAGTTGATCTGTAGTTACCGAAACTGAAACCTTGCAGTCCCCACACATCTAAAAAATTTCCTAACTGCGCCAGTGCTAATCATAATCTAACATTTAAGTGATGCATAATATTAGAAAGAAAAAGTAAACTATGCGCAAACTAATCGTTAGGTCATTACTTTTTTTTTCCCTTAGAAATAATGGGTCAGTGGCAGTCCTAGTTATTTTTGATCCATTAGGCCTTCCATTTAAATCTTTTTCTATACTTGTATCTAACTTTTTTGGTTCAAAAGCAAGGCTACGGTTTATTTCCAAATTCCTTTTATCTAAAATTAATTTAATCGGTAATTCAATTACTTTACTCTCATTAAAAATTATATTTAGTTGATTACCTTTAGTAGAATTCAAAAGGGGTTCTTCATTGTCTTTAACATCACAATCAAAAATATCAGAGGAGATATCNTATTAGAAAGAAAAAGTAAACTATGCGCAAACTAATCGTTAGGTCATTACTTTTTTTTTAATTTAAACTAATTTACTAATAAATACAATGATGGACATCATCTAAGACGATAATGAGCACCGAAGTGTATTATACCTACAAATGCACAAGCGGGCGGTTGTGACAGAAAATTCGGTCCAGATAATTTCTGAAAGAAAATGTTAGAAGTCACGGAAGAACAAGGAAAATGTCAACTTCCTTCAGTACTTACCCAAACTATTTTTTATTCGAATTAATAGTAAAAAATAGGTAGTCTAAACTAATTACTTTCGGTATCCAAATCTGTTTCCACCATTTTCATAGTGCAGATGAATCATGATCATGTTGCATACTGTTTGCTTTCCTAAATATATTCGTAATATTGTGATTTCTAAACGAATAGTGAAGACAAAATAAAACATTCACAATGGGTTTTCCCACTACAAATTATTTTAAAATGTCCATATTTTTCTCCGCTGAGTTTCCATACGCTCGCGCTCGGACGAATGAGTTATGTTTACCTGCGTTTTTTTGATTAGGTGTCTGCATACCTATACATTTTCTTCTTCGAATTTTGAGCTTTAAGTAAAAGCCGAGGTAGAGTGGCCTATGCAAAATGACTTGCCACAATATTAACGTTAAATTGTTTATTTTTAGGATTGCTGCTTTTATATAAATTTCGCGTTTTAGTGTTTTAGATTTTCACATGTTGCGTCGCAAAGGTTTTGACCCGCCCCCTACCTCTTGTCAGACAATTTCACGTTTCCTTAACCCCCACCCCTAATGTGTGACGTAATTTACGGATGGCTTTTTATGGATTTCCGAGTTTTCCAAAATCACTATCCAATTTATCTCTACCTGGAACCCAGTTTACATGGTGGTATCCATGGATTCCTGCTAAAAGTGTTGACATTAACAAATCTACTTAGACTGCCTTGTATTTAGAAAAAGACATATCAATTAGAAAATGAAAAGAGGTATATCTATTGTAGTTAATTAAATTCCTATTCCGAACAGAAATATTATTTTAAATAAATCACATTTTGGTGAGTAATACATAAGAGGTATCTGTACAAATGCAGTAAATACTTCACGATCAGTATTTATTTTATATTGCAATTATTATGTAGTCATGAGAAGCTATTGTGCTATTTTTTTGTAGTTGCAATTACATCATTGGTTGGTCCAACATTGTTGTTAGTCATACGTCGTGTAATTTGTGGTCGCCCACTAAAAACTTGTATATGTTTATTTATTTATTAAGTGTACAAGGTTTATTCGAATTTTCGCGTTTAATATTATGAAGCTATTAAGCAAAACTGAGAAAAAAGTAAAAAACAAGATATCTTCAAGGTTAAAATATAAACAAACGTATAAACATCTACAGAGGGGTAATTCTAATGTCTATTGTTTGTTTTACGATCAAATTAAATTAAAGTTATTACTTGCACGCAAAGATGGCAAAGCCTTTCGACCATGCAGGTATTCTGAAATGCATTTACTTGAAAATAATAATTCATACTTTCTATACTATGTATATTAATATTACAAATGCTGTTGTCATTAGTTTTGGATAAATTCATTCAAAATATACCGATGTCCCAAATGCAGTCTCGATTTTACGATTCATGCATTTCTAATAAATAATTAGACAGCGCATGTTGCATATATGTATAACGTCCGCACTTAGGCTGATGTGATGGCTCTTTGTAGGTAGAGGATGTGGCTGCATACATAAAAGCAGCTACAAAGCGTTTACACCTCTATTTCCAAAAATAGTAGCTCAGATGATGACGTAATGTACGAACGACATCCGCTTCCTAGTAATAATATACGAGATCTGTTCAAATAAAGCGCGGAGGTGTACGGGTGCGAAACATGGGCGGGGCGGAAAAGAAAGGTTTAGATGCGTTCGAAATGTGGTGTTACAGGCGAATATAGAACAAGTGAACAGAGGACTCTACGGAAGTCAATAAGGAATAGGCGAGATACGTATTATAGATTAGTAGGATACCTTCTCTCAATGTAGGTTTAGTCAGAGACATTAGAGGCAGAAACGGGAGTTAGGAGGGGTAGAGCTAGACCTAGATTAGATTACTGTTGCAAATAATTAAGGATGTAGGTTATTCTAGTTTTAGAAGATTAACTCAGGATAGGAAAGAGTGGAGGTGCGTGTCCAACCAGTCTTAGAATTGACGACCTTATGATAATGGTGATGATGATGATGTTGGTATAACAGGTTTTGATTAATGGTAATTTGGTAAGACTATTATGATTTTCAAACAGTTTGACATTTTTAATAGTGATTAATATGAAATATTAATGAGAAATTCATTATCAATTTTTTATTCACTATAAACTACCTCAGGTTAATGAGGGAAAATTTGTTGGTGTTGTCACACTCTCGCCGGGAATCGGACCCGTGGACCTTTGACTTTACGCATTAGTGCTCTAACCACTAAGCTACGAGAGATGACAACAGCCACAACGACAAACGCTACTTATTAGGTCAGAGATCTGTCGAACTAATGTAATTATATAATAAATACTGTATATATGGAAACACTATGGCATTTTTATTAGTGGTTAATATGAAATATTAATATGAAAATTCATTTTCATTTTTTTATCCACTATAAACTACCTCAGGTTAATGAGGGAAAATTGTTGCTGTTGTCACACACTCGCCGGGAATCGAACCC
>NW_020438908.1:505262-530405 GCF_000699045.2 Agrilus planipennis | reverse complement strand
GGTAAACGCCATCTGTAGTACGATGCTACATTTTAGGATTACGTATGCTCCAACAAGGTCCATTTAAATATATGGATATCTACTTGCTGAAACGAATCCCGGCGTAGCTAACTTCAACGTGATAGGCACGTTACCATAATCGAATAAAATAATTCGAAGTGGTCTGTATTCTATCACGTTGAGGTGAGCTACTCCGGGATTCGTTTCAGCAAGTAGATAACCATGTATTTAAATGGACCTTGTTGGAGCATACATAATCCTAAAATGTAGCATCGTACTACAGATGGCGTTCACCACGCCATTTGTGGCATTTTCTAAAACGCGCTGCTAAGACAGCAGGTAAAGGTGGGTCTGTGTTCTGTCGGAGCTGCCTGCGACGCGCTGATAGGATCCAAAAAGATCGAAATCGCTATCCGCGTGTGGCAGTTTCGACAGAATACAGACCACTTCGAATTATTTTATTCAAGTGGTATTCTATACCTAGCAAAATCACGAAAATCGCGTTGTGACCACTGAAAAACATCCACATGGCGCTTAGTACACGGATCCTGGATTAGCAATTCACGCGCTTTGTAACAAGGGCTTAAGAATTTTCTTACAGTGACATGAATCGTTGTGATAGGACTTAAGAGTTACATGAAATTATTAGGTGTATCCGCTTATCTTAAGATAGTTTAGTAGACCGTTTACATTGATCGTGAAATTATTACTAAAGGTAAACATGTTTGTGTAAAAATCGTGATGATCTCACTAACTGGTTATCTAGGAATTTACATTGGCCTACAATAAATAATAAACTATTTACACTCCTAAATTACTTTTACAATAATGTGTCTACTAAGCAGGTACAACACTACTTGAACATGTTAATTATTTAACATTATCTTCTTCTTAAGATTGTATTCACGATAGATAAGATGATGATGATTGATACGGGAATAGTGGCTCCAAAAATAGTCATTTTGTAAAAAGTTAACAAAATTTGTAGTAGTTTTGTTATTTGAAATTAAATCTTAGAATGAAACATTAATTATAAGAAGAAACTGAAGTTAAATTAAAAACTGTAATTTTGAACATGAATCAATTAAAAATTGGCGAATTTCTAAATGTGCTTTAAAATATAGTGGTTTTGGGATTACTTCTATAATGTCAGCTGATGAGTTTGAATTAATACTTTTCGAAAACTGTAAAAAAATTAACAATAACCAAAATTATGCGATCTAGACAGCGGAGAAATAAGGAGTGGTCTCTGGCCCCAGGGGCTTCAAAATTTTGGGAAGTCCATTTTAATGAGATCTCAAACGAGGTCAAAATACGTTCATTTAATTTTTTTTCAAATTGTACTCTCCAAATATATAAAAAATTTTAAGCAGACCAGAGAGCCTCATTTTGTTTTGACACTCTGGACTGACTGAATCAATCCGCAATTATATGTACATCTACGTAAGGAAAATTAAAATACATTTTGACACACCAAACATCGGAAATATCTGTATAAAGACTAAATTGGATGTTTTTCAGTTCGATAGGTTATTTTTCTTCAATCGTGATACGGAACTGGCTCTAAAAAATTGGTTTATTAGTTAAGTATTGATCGCCGCCTTGCGGTATTCGTTCAAAAAAAAAAAAAAACTATCAACATCTCTAATGTGTCGTATCCCAAATACCGCAATGGAATAGTGAATTTGGTATTTGCTCATCTGTCCAGTATACGTTTGTAAAAAGTTTGTTTTACGTAAAAATAATTGAAACTTCACACAAAATAATAACCTAAATACTGATGTGAACTTCAAACTTTTTTTTGTAATTTTCGCGTGGAGTACCAAACAAAGGCACTACGTTTGATAGGTGGCTCGTTTTTCAATTCGTTCGGTAACAAAATGATGTATACGAAAGAATTAAATGTCTAATCAACATCAATATCATCATCATCATCACCGTAATGTCGTCAGTGCTAAGACTGGTTGGACACGCAGCCCCACTTCTATCCTGAGCTAATTTTTTATGTTTTCGTGGAAGAGGGGAAATCTTCAAAAGACACCCAGCCGTCCGTACGACTGGGTAGTATCGGATTCCCGAGGAAGAAGTCCTCGGACCAACCTACTAAAACCCCTCTACCTCAGGCCGTTCTAGGACCAACTAGGGTCCTCTTCAGCCGCTATCAACCTATCTCGCCTATTTCTTATTGACTCCATGGAGTCTTCTGTTCACCTATTCTTTCTAATACCTCTTCATTTTTAAACTTCTCTATCTACGATATCCTCATCATTCGCCAGTAACAAACACCACATTTTAACGCTTCTAACCTTTTCTTTTCTGCCGCGCCCACTGTCCATGTATCGTATTCATACAGGCCGCTCTCCAAACATATGTACACCTTTAACAATCTTTCGAATTTCTAAATTAACCGTTTGCGAGCATAGAATGGACTCCCTTTTATTGAAGACTACTCGACCCTACGTCTTATGTTAATTTCTAAATACCGAAAATCAGCCACTTCTAATTTTTCGTTTCCTATTTTTATATTCGCTTTTTCCTTTCCTTGCATACCGGTATTTTTATCGTACTTTTATTTATTTTCATACAATATTGTTTTGGTAATATCGCTTTCAATTTAGAGCTATCTCTGACTCCTCGTTACTGGATGCTAATACTTCTATATCACATTAATATATAGTTGATTTTCTATAAAATATTTTGCGTGTGATACTATTTTTAGTATGTATGTACATGCTTTCAAAAATGTCATTCTGTAACTAATCGCCAAAATTAACGTTAACCTAATTTAAAACAAAAATATAAAATTAACCGCACGTTTCCGTTAACGGTTTTGAATTTATAAAAGTTTTGATTAGATAAGTACAGTTGGTAATGGCAGAAGATATGTTGTATCGTTATTTAAAAATACCTTCAATTTAAAAATAAGAAAGCAGACGAAATTTAATTGACCTCAATGAGGATGTCCGAATACAGATTATGCTAATTGCAAGAATGAATTTAGTGTCGAATGTCAATAGAGAAGTGTGCAGTATATGTTTATTTCACATTTTATTGTTTTTTTTTTTCGAATTTTTCTTATTTTTCGTGTCACCTACGTATTTTACAATTATTGTAATGTCGATTACGACTTTAATAATGTCATCGAATGTAATACATTTGCAAATATCGGAGTTTTCATAACTGATGATCTGGTCTATCTAATCTCATTAAAGTTTGAAGTTCAAATATGTTTCGGTTGGATCTTAAAAGAGTGCCGGGCCTGCTGGTTACTGCATCCAAACCTGCTACTTGTCCCATCTGTAATTTGAAATGCCGTGAATATAAATGCGGTAAAATACGCCCCTTGCGTGTTTCGCCCATTACATTTTGAAATACCTCGAGAGGTTATTTAGAATGACAAGAATCAGTAGAATAGCAGTCGAGTCAATAGTTTCTAGCTTATGAAAGCTATCTCTTCATTTGGTAATGTAAATGATTGAGGGTGTTTTGAATTAAACGTAGACAGACTATCATTTAAGGAAATATTTTGTACCTCGATAGTATAGGATAGGATCTAAAGGAGTCAACAGGATCATGATTTCTCCAAAAGTATTCACATTGTTACTAACAATTGAATAATTGAAATTGATGAAAATGAAGTAGTGTTCGTGGATCATCATCTTCATCACTGTGATATTCTGATGTGTATATATGGGTGGATATATTATGTACGAAAAAATGATATTGCTGGTATGGTGCAAGGTGGTGCGGGCAGTACTAGTTAAGAACAGACAGGATTCGGACGTCTTGTACGGTATGACGAGATTATTGCTACAGACGGATAGATAGATAGACGTTTGGTAACCAAGACCCTCACGAACACCACAATCCTCAGTCCTCAGTCTTAAGACTGGTTGGACATACACCTCCATTTTTTCGTACCCTAAGTTAATCTTTGCATTTCCCCAAAACTAGAATAATCCACATCCTTAACTATTTGCGAACAGTAATCTAATCTAGGTCTACCACTACTCCTCTTAACTCCTGTTTCTACTTCTAATATGTCTTCTTGGATCATATTAAAAGCAAATTACATAGACACTATGTTGACCGTTCAACAAAATAAAACAAAAATCGTTGAGGAGTGTATCAAAATGATGGTAATTAAAAGAGAATTTCAGTGATATGCTCAACATAAAGCTGTAAAAGAATTATAAAGAAAATACAAATTCTACTCCAACCGAATTGCCAGCAAAAGTTGTTTTTTAACGATTTGCTATAAACGTATTTCTACCGTAGATCTACCTATACCTGCAGACGAAAGTCAATTTTAAGTTAAGTACGTTTTGTGATTATTTTTATCGTTTAAATTGATGCCCGAGAGTAACCGCCTTATCCAACGAACCGTAGGTGTATCACTTTTGTGTTATCAATAATTATTAGCGACAGTTTCTTCACATATTTTATAAATGAACAAGCAGACTTCTTATTTATGTTTTTTCATTAACCAAGCAATAATCGAGTAGAAGAATTGTCACGTGTCCGTGAGGTTTTATTACATTGTTGGAGCAGCATTATATGAAATTATAGCCAATTCAGATTTTTGCAAAAAGTGAAATTGAAGACTTGAAAGAAAAACAGCACAACAAAAAAACACAGACAATAAATGCATAAAATATTCTTACTGACAGCTATTTAAACCAATTGTATGGTGAATAAAAAAAAAACAACAATCTTTACACGCCTTTCTAGATTTTCAATAGCGGTAGCATTTTATTACGGTTATCGAGTAGGTATTGAAAAAAGAAAGTATTCAATACGTATACATATGTGCATTTCTACAAATGCTCACTCTTGTGCACAAGTTTTAACGTTAGCACAACAGGTGTTTGACAGGTAGCAATAAAGACTTTCACAAAATATACGCATGTGTGTACGTGTATTTTTATCATTATTATGTAACGATTCTTATAGCTTCTATTATCCATATAGTACCTACCACTCCTGAGGATATTAACATATTTCCAGTCTTATTAAAGTATCTCATAAATTTTTCAAAACAAGTTCGATTATAGGTTAGGTAAAACATAAACGCCCTCTAATGGCCACCATTTTAAATAATGTGATTGTTCATCATCATCATCATGAGGTCGTCAGTCCCAAGACTGATTGGATACGCACTTCCACTCTTTCCCTAATCTTCGCATTTCCCTAAAAACTGGGACAACCCATATCCTTAACTATTTGCGAACAGTAATCTAATCTAGGTCTACCTCCAGCCCACCTTACTTCCGTTTCTGCCTCTGACTAAACCTTCACTGAGAAGGTGTCTTACTAACCTATCTCGCCTATTTTTTATTGTCTTCCATAGAGTCCTCTGTTCTCCTATTCTTTCTAATATATTTTCATTTCTAACCTTCTCTATCCACGGTATCCTCATCATTCGCCTGTAACACCACATTTCGAACGCTTCTAACCTTTCCTTTTCCGCCGCGCCCACCGTCCATGTTTCCAACCAGCACAGTGTCGTGCTCCAAACATACACCTTTAGCAACCTTTTTCGAATTTCTAAGTTAACTGTTCGCGAGCATAGAAGTGACTTCTTTTTATTGAAGGCGACTCGACCCTGCGCTATCCTCTGCTTTATATCCTTACTACTCCTTCCGTTCAGACTTGTCTGACTTCCTAGACATCTAAAATCAGCTACTTCTTGTCTCGCACCTATCCGCGCCTCTCTTTTTAGGTATAGTTACTACCACGTTCCGTTTATAATCCTCTGGAACTTCCCCGTCTTGTAGATGAGACTAACTTAACTTAAACATATGATCTCTAACCTCTTGTCCTGCATGGTTTAGAATTTCCTGCTGTATCCGATCTACATCTGGCGCCTTATTAATCTTAAAGTTTTTTAATGATGCATCGAGCTCTTTTCTCAGCTCCGGGATAACTCCTACAGTCCTTCACTTGATATTTAAATTTTTGCCTAACAAGTACGTAATCTAAATGATATCTCCCTAAATCACCTGGCATCTTCCATGAATCAGAGAAAGATTAAGTCGTCTGCTTGTTCGTTAATACCGATTTTGTTTTTTGGTTTAAAACGACTGAACCAATAATAATAATTGCTTTTTATGATTAACCATCATAAAAAGCAATTGGAGAAATGCAAAAAGATTGCATCTTAGAATCTTTGTTTCTCATGGTGATTTTAATTACATAAACTCGAAAGTTAATAAATAATCTACAAACTTTATCAAAATCATTTTAAATTATAGATGTTTGTATTAAGAACAACTTTTAAATTCTTGTTCAGTAATTTATGAAAATGCTACAAGAAAGTTTCAATAAACCACTTACCCAACCGCAGTTGATCTATGAAAGGAAGTTAATATAATATCAACGTATGGGCAGTATTTCGCCATCTATTGATATTTACTGTTAAGTGCAATATTTGATAAGGACCTGAGCCAGTATATACTTGACAAACTAAATATATAACGCAGTTTATATACGTGAAAGGCGTATACCAAATTAATAAATTGGACGTAATCGTTAATCAGTTTGTATTAATTTGGTTTACGTGCCCTTAACATTTCAATTTTATTAAAATATACCATTTTGTAGAAAGGTTCATACGCTTATATGCATTCATATATATGTACGTAACCCTATCGGTATTTTTTTTTAACATTTCGTATCAATCATTCGACATGAAAACTGATATGTTTACAAAAATATTTTTTCTAAATGAGATGACTTGGACTGTCATTAGTACAATGTCTTATTTTTTAGGCTTCCACAATCGATGGTCGTAGGAAAGGGGCGTGCCTTTTTTGCCAAGAGTACTTCATGGACCTGTACCTTCTTGCTGAACTGAAAACGATAAGTTTGAAGGTGACTACGGTGGACATGCAAAAGCCGCCACCAGATTTTCGTACGAATTTCGAAGCCACGCCACCTCCTATTCTTATTGATAGGGGTATGGCTATTCTCGAAAATGAAAAAATCGAAAGACATATAATGAAAAATATTCCCGGTGGTCACAATTTGTTCGTTCAGGTCAGTATCAACAGCATCATTAGTAGTTTTTGGATTATTGACTAATTTTATCATTAATTATTCTAATTCCATTAACATAGGCGAACTACTGAATTCGTAAATTACGATATTGGTAAAAAAAAATTAATCTACTTCAACAGTTTGAAAGGAATATTTTTTAGACTTGCCTTTGCTTATAAAAATCAATTTTTAATTATCGTAATTCATTAATATCAATTATTTTTATATAATGACCAGGACAAAGAAGTAGCAACCCTCATAGAGAACCTCTACAGTAAGCTGAAGTTGGTGCTAGTGAAGAAAGACGAGCAGAAGAGCGCTCAGCTTCTGGCTCATCTGAAGAGGATTGACGAGCACCTAAGGCGAAGAGACACCAGGTTCTTGACAGGCGATACCATATGCTGTTTCGATTGCGAATTGATGCCGCGATTACAACATATTCGTGTTGCCGCTAAATACTTCGTAGACTTCGACATACCGAAGGAATTGACATCCTTGTGGCGTTACATGTACAATATGTATCAGTTGGATGCTTTTACACAGAGCTGTCCTGCCGATCAGGACATCATAAACCACTATAAGATTCAGCAGGGGTTGAAGATGAAGAAACATGAAGAATTAGAAACGCCCACTTTCACCACGTCCATACCTATAGACGTCAGTCAGTTGAACTGAGCTCATTCAGTTGTGTCCTAAACCTTTCCTCTTTATTTTTTCATTTCAGTTGTCCTTTCCGTTCTTCTTTTGTCTTTTCCTGTGTAACCAATCTGCTATGTTTCAGGAATTGATTTGGCACTTTTAACAGAATCTGTTCAGTAAAAGAAAAAACGTTGTTTTTATTCTCACATAATAATAATGATAATAATGGGCGTGGTTAAAATTAAAAAGAATTTATGATTTTATTTCCTTGTAGGCAATATTTTGTGCCTTAACTTAATGTCGACTTAATTTTAATGATGATTATTAATAGCTACCTTTTTGTTACAAAATGAAATATACATTATTGACTACTTCTTATGTCAGGATCTATCAGGACTCGCGTTCACAGTGATTGACGTGGGATACATTGGAATCGAGACGGTCGAGGAGTGCAACATTCTGTAGATTTCGCTCTTCTACATCAGTTTCTATTTTGATATAAGAGGTATTCACTTCAGACTTCAGCCGTGTGTAGTGCAACACACTTTTGTATTTATTTATTGCTTTATAATAATTGTATGATTTATTTTAACAAGTAGAGTTCTAAAACCGTTTTTTCTTTTAAATTGCATTTGTATTATGTCATGCAAGCATATTGGTCATTTAAGGCACAATTAATAACTGGTTTCTTTTTTGTACAACAAAAACGACTTACCCAACCAAGAAGTATTTTATAATAGTATACAATGGACTGAAAAAAGATGAACTTTGCATAATTGTATTGATTTAAATAGTTTATGCCCTTAAAATTTGACAACAGAAGAAAGATGCTGATGATTTTATTTCTATTTTTTGGAGCGCATGTTAAGATTTATTTTAATTTATTACTCATAATCAATAATAAAATTGTTTTATTGATTTAGTAGTGTTTTAGCATTGTTTTTATTTTTTCTTTTCTATTGTTCAGCTTAATGCGGGTGTTCGACTGGTTTAATCACACCAAGTAAACCTGATTCTCAAAAACATTGATTTTTTGAGAAAATTAATATGAAGTTGCTTGTTAATAATCAAATAAAGTATTTTATTTGTATACGTTTATTAAAATTATTATTTTTGTAATTCTACATGCATTCATTTGCAATTAATGTAAGGTAAGTTGTACAGTTATATATGTTCTGTATTTCTACATGTTAAGTAAATAAAATTTTTCAAAAAGGGATAAATTAAATTTTTATTTGCTCTCTCCTGTAGCAGGTAATTAAACTAATTGATGTGTATATACATATATATAATTGCTAGCGTTTGGTTCTTATAAAATAAATTGTTATTTGTTAACTGTCATGTTGGACAATAATAATCATAGAATCACAGATGCAGCTACAGTGCTTAATTTTTAATTTGATTAGTGTTTCAGTTGAACGTCGAATAAATAAAAGCAATGGGATGAGTTTAATTTCCTGTATTTCGATTTTTTTTAATTAAAAACACTGGTATAAAAGCGACCCCCCCCCCTCTTAATGCACGGAACCATGAAACGACAACCCTGTTCGGAATGACTTAAGAAATTGGAAAACTAGTACATCCATGATTTTTTGTAATAAAAAATACATGTACGTGTAGAGAGTAGTGTATGGCGTCAGAATATGCGACCCTGCGCCGGTTAACCTTGTTGCACAGCCATGTTGATTGTTGGCAAACTATAACCATAGAGTTGCGTCCCAAATAAGGTATCGCATGAATGATCATGATGTCATCTATCGGAAAAGTCGATTCTAACTAGTAACCTCGCGGTCCCATTATTGGCGGTTTATATAGTAATGTACTATATGAGGAATTAAATTAAATATCTTTATGACCTTTACCCGAAAAGTCAACCTTGCTATATGAGAACTCCCCTCACCTCGAGGGAGGTTCAGTGCTCATACGCACGTTATGGCAAAGCTACATGACCCCCAAGCACCTGAAAGCAAAATTCAAGTGGGAAGTAGCCTACGGTCATCGACGAAACTGATATTCGAACGCGGTGTAAACTCAGCACAGACGCGGTAGGTGAGCCCATCCCCGTCGACATATGTATACGTAACTTGTCCCCCGAAATGGAGGTTCTCCTGGTGCGATCACCGACACCTTCTGTGATGGAAACCGCGACAAACACCAAAAAGTCAGTAGTCCTCTGGGAGGTTCTCTATGCTCATTCCCAAAGCGATTTAAGAGTTCTGGAAAAGTAGTGTGCATAAGGTGGGGTCATATAGTCGAGGGTATGTTGACCCTTTACGGCCTGTTGGACAGAACAGCTGTACGTGGATCTGGTGTGCAGTCTGACCCATTAGGGGGCTGCACACACTAGGCAAAAGCACAGTAGATGGGAAAAGCGTAGTAGCTCAGGCGGGCTAGGAGGCTGAAAGGATGTCCGGAGACACCGCGTTTACGGCAAATCGGATATCATCTAGCGAGGAGGATTTCGGAGTAGTTAATGCCCATCGGAATTCCTATACCGTTACCTCGGAGGTGTGGTGCCCACGAGTTTAATTTCGATTCCTTCCCTGCCAGTTGATGTCGGATTCGAGGAGACAGTTGGTTAATAGCCTGCATAGTGGGTTAGGGAGCTGCGCGGCAGGCGCTTATTTCGTGAAGTAGTACCGAGTTGAACGCCTATGGATTTGGATAGGCCCGAACCTGGGGGTTATTCGCATCGTTAATCCTCAGGCACCACGGTGACTTCCTGGGACCAATCCGTCTAATGATGGGGAGATTACAGGGTGTCTTCTCATTCCATGCTAGTGCAGCTGTGCTGATTTAACCTGTGGATAGGCCTACGCAAGGTAAGTTCCATACATCAGTTAGCTACTTTGTAAGAACCTGCCGAGAAAAGTAAAATAAATATTATCTATTGCCCCTTTTTAATTGGTCTATCGTGTACCTACGTATAATGCCATTGTTTGCTTTCCTACAATATCCTGAAACAATTCCATTTCTTCCCGTATATATCTTAGATTTCGACAACTAAAAGGAATTTGTTTTCCAATATATTGTAGAATTGACTTCCTGAGGTAATAATAACACAAAAGATATTCAAAAGTGCGCTCAATTGCCTGTCACCTCTTTCCGGCAGGCTTTCATGAAGTAATATTAACTTTTCGTATAGAGGACTTTACAGCCATTAATTTGATACCTCATTTAGGGCATAAGTTACGGGTTAGTTCGCCAACGATAAACATCCGTTTTGCGCGTTTTTACCAGTGTTGGGCGACGCAGGGTCGCATACTCTGACGCCCTACAGTCTATACTTACAAATTTTTTACAACTAAAGAATATGAGGGTGCTGCACTAGTTTTTCAATTTGTTTCCGGCAGGAGTTGCTTAATTTGCCTCTTGATAGTTGCACATATTAATGTGATAAACCAATTATAGTCTTGACATATATTTCGATCGGGGTATTAAAAACGCTTCTGTCTCGTAGAAGGCAAGAGGAAGCTTCTACTTCTGCATCATCGTAAAGCGAGCAACAGCTGCACGAGGGACTTGATTCTGTGAGTTGCTATTTTTTTGTTTACAAAAATTAGGTTGACTAGTTAATTATTTTTTTTATTTATCAAACGATTTTTATTTTATTATTATTCTTTGTTTATACTGAATTATTATATTTTGTACATCTGTGTTTATTCGCCCAGAACTACTGAAGTGCAAACGAGGTAAAAATCTAAACATTTGTACAAAACGTCAATAAGTTAAAATACTTCGTTAATAATAACGAAACTGGTAGCTGACCAAAAAATTGTTTTTTGAGTAATGATAACTGATGATTCATTTCAGTGCTTGCAAAAATTACAGCTTTATTAATTTAATTATTACTTAAGTACTTATTTGAACATTCTGAAATTCGGGTTTCATTGCCCAGAGGCGATGGACGCCGCCCCTGATAGGGGACATTTTAATTATTTTCTACCCACAAAAAAAGAATTTTTTGAAGAAAATATAATTCATAAATAATGGTTAATGGTTAAGAGATTGAATAATTTAATTTGTAAAAATTGGTACAATGTATACGAGAAATAAAAAAGCCAAAATTGTAAGTCACAGTACAGTTCGATAATGAATTTATTAATAATGATCATTCCCTAAAATTGCTGCAGTTTAGAACCATTGGCCTTTATAGGTGGATTGAAATGTATTTTGTGATTATATGCCTTCAACGGTAACAAAGCTCTTAGAAATACATTTGTTATAACAGCAGTGAGTCCCCAAATTCTTCTTTTCCCTCCTAAGAAGACCGGCATAGAATAGGAATAATATAAACTCCGAAATTGAGTATAAGCAGTATGTTTTGGATGACATAAATCTTGCAATGACACTGTAAACACTTCTTCAACTTCATGAGGATTAATTTGAAGGGTGGAATCTGCCAAATCTCCCTTAATTTTACCAACTACCGGCAGTACTACCATATCGTTCCTAGTAACTATTACATTTCCTGTACCCCAAATTTCTATGTTCTCCTGTTTGATTCCTAATTCTTCTTCCGTTTCCCTAAGAGCCGTCTCTGTAAGCGATTTATCCTTAATGTCCTGCATTCCCCCGGGATAGCTAACTTGTCCTCTATGGGCTTTCAAATGTGGCGCACGAAGAGTGTATAGTAGCGACACCTTACCGTTTACAACGCAAATAGGTATTAAAACAGCTGCTTTACGATTTGGTTCTTGTGCTTGCAATCTTATCGGCCGCATATTACGAAATTTCTTCATGCATTTTTCGACATTGTCGGAGCTGAAGATAAATTCTGGGGCATATAAGTTCACGTTGCGTCGGAATATATGCAACGTCGCGACGCCGGTTTTTGAAAACAAGGACATTACTATATAAACGATAATCACCGAAAAATTTCCGAAATTGACATGTCGCCGTTGACAATTATGTTATAAGACGCGAAAACTTTTTTGTTTTAGGGATTGTATTAAAACTGTAAACTAGAAATTTTACAATCTGCACTTATGAAAGCAAATTATTTTTTTTTTAAACTAAATGTCATTAAAACCAGTAGGTTCCGGTTTCTATTATGTAACCTTCATATTCAACGACTACACAACATAAAGAAGATTTTTGTACTTATGAAACTATACTTATTGGATTCATTAATAGATGTCAGAAAGTGCAGTACTGTAGGTATACTCATGTAAATTAGTTTCTATAAACATTCAATTTATTTATTTTTATTTTCCTTATCTATAACTTTATTTATAAGGTAGGAAATTAACTACGTATTTACAATACACAATATATTTTTAAATTTAAAAAGAAATCTTTTTAGAGGGTAAAAACAAAAACTCAATAATGTTTTAAGTCAATACCCACGCAGGAATACTCATATGAAGCATTTCTGGTATAAAAATTCTACCATAGTTATTATTGTGATA
The DNA here is from genome assembly GCF_000699045.2 of Agrilus planipennis. Lineage (NCBI taxonomy): Eukaryota > Metazoa > Arthropoda > Insecta > Coleoptera > Buprestidae > Agrilus > Agrilus planipennis. The sequence goes on along the minus strand of NW_020438908.1, from coordinate 517,317 downwards.
TTTGTAGATTATAACGATCATGTCGTCCATGAAAATCGTTTGTCTATCTCAAATGTTCAGTACCTTATCAAATCGGTATGTTGTTTAAACAACGATTTCGAAAACGTATTTTCTTCCAATAAATTTCAATAAAATGATCATTTTTTTATCTAAAATTCTAGTTAAAAACGTTTGCTTTCACTACAAAGTTTTGGATTTTTTCACCAAACACACTTTTGAAAGGTGAAAGATAGGTGGAAAGAATATATTCAGAGAAGGTCATGAGGTACGAGATTTATAACAGAAGGAAAATAGTGTGGAGATAGATAAGCTAGGTTATCCCATGAGAGAAGAGTTCGATGTAGCAGTAAAAAATAAATAAATAATAAGGCGCCGGGTGTAGATATGATATACCTAGGGGGAAATTCCAAACCATGCAAGACAAGAGGTTAGAGATCGTATGTTTAACCTAGTTAGTCACAGAGAAAACTCCAGTGAGCGGAATGTGGTAGTAACCATACCTAAAAAGAGAGGCGAGGATAGGTGCGAGCCATTTAGAACAATTAACTTAACTTTCCATGCGTCCAAAATCTTAATTAGAATTGTACAGAGGAGGATGGAAAAAAGAGTGGAAGAACTAGTACGGGTAACAACAGAGAAAACGATAGAAAAAAGAAAGTGTGTACATAGGCTTTGTAGATTTAGAAAAAGCTTTCGACAATGATAGAAAAGTGATACTTAGTTTGTATAAGGAGCAACAGAGTTATAGAGCTGGGGCTGCAACGTAAAGACGCAAAGATTAAGGAGTCCGATAGGGATTCACACTGTCACCGCTACTTTTTAATCTATACATCGAAGACGTGATCAACACCATTACAGGCAGTACAACTGTAGGGATAGTTATGCAGGGGGCAAAGATTAGTATGCTTAGATTTGCAGATGATATAGCAGTATTAGCATCTAGCAAGGAGAAGTTAGAGACAGCTTTAAATATATTGACAAAACAGTACTGTATGAAAATAAATTAAAGCAAAACAAAAATACTGGTATACAAGGGAAGAAAAAATAGGGAAAGAGGGAATATACAGATAGGAGACGAAAAATTAAAAGAAGTGACCGATTTTAGATTTCTAGGAAGCCAGATAAGTCAAGTTAGAGGTGTATGATTTTAGCACGGCGATGTACGGGTTCGTAAGATGGACAGTGGGCCGGGTGAAAAAGAAAAAGTTAGAAGCGTTTGAAATGTGGTATAGCAGGCGAATGATGAGGATACCATGGATAGAGAAGGTTATAATCAAGAGGTATTAGATAGAATAGGCGAACAGAGAACTCTATGGAAGTCAATAAGGGATAGGCGAGATAGATTAGTATGATACCTTCTCAGGAATGAAGGTCTAATCAGAGACGTATTAGAGGCAGAAACGGGAGTTAGGAGGGGTAGAGCTAGACCTAGATTAGATTACTGTTCGCAAATAATACTCAGGAAACGAAAGGGTGGAGTTGCGTGTCCAACCAGTCCTAGGACTCACGACCTTATGATGGTAACACTTTTGAAATTTCGTGGCTCGTTTAGCTAGGTATATTTTTTATCCTTACCTACTTTATGATTACCCATTAACTTTAAATTTCCCTAAATTATAGTGTAACTAGTTAATTCTGGGGAAAGGGGAGGGAGTATCACAATCATTAGAAACATTCTCCTTATGCATGTTAATGGGTGGAAGAAGTTTTCGTGATTTTTGCAATAAACTATAAATTTGTTTATAAATATGAACTGCAGTTTTGTAAAGCTGGAGTAACCAATACTCCATAAGTCAGAATTGCAAATAAATCGTTTAGGAATTCAAAAACACTTTGTTTTTTGGAAAAGAAAAAACCGGCATTTCTCATTAGAATCACTGTTTCTTTTACTTATATTATTACGAGATCCTACCACCGCATAAAACTTTAACAGGACAATTGTTGCAAATCTTTCATACATATTTTTTTTAGATGCCCTCAATTTTACTGTTCCGGCATTTTGTTCAGCTAACGCTCTTGCTTTATCCCCAATAGCTCATTCCCCTTGTCCGCCTTTGACAATCCGTAGTCCTTTTTTGTCTAATTTAGGAGCTTCACTTTCAAAGTGACATTTATTGGAATTAGTTTCACCATCGGAACCACAAGCAGACTCGTAGATCCTAAGACAAGTACAGTATAATCATAAAACCCAATAGAACTAAATTCCTTTTCTTCATTTTATGTTCTATATTGCACCTTAAATAAAGGCGACGTATTAAAACTTGCATTTCATGAGTAACTATAACGTTACGACGTTAACGATTTTGACTGTTGTTCCTTTAATTAATAGAAGAAATCCATGCATCTACGATTATAGGTTTTTATAATACCAAAACTGCACATCGGCTTTTGAGATCCTTCCTAAATAGTATTTTATAAATTATATTTAACAATTAAAAGTATAAAATAAGCAATTACCCGCCAAAGCGAGACCTAAATCAACACGATGGTTTTGAAGATGGTCTTTTTACTTAAAACAAGCCTTAGCTTAAATACCTATTAGATGGTGATACACTGTCTGCCAGCTGGATATTCCACTTTTCTTATTCTAGTATACACTTATTCTAAAATGTTGTTTAGTGGCCAGTGGTCGACCCGCAAATGAACATACACCAAACTATAGTAATCTTGAATATTTTAGGAAATTCGTAACAGTTTTTAGAACACTTTTTTCGTAATATATATCTCTAATACAAGGTTACAAGCCAGCCCATACATAATAGTCCTAGAACATTTCTGAACGTTCCTGACGCTTCCAGACCAGCTCACTCCAGAACATTCTGCCTAAGGAGAATTATATACGTATGGTAACAGCGGAGAATCACACTAGAACCTTAATTGATCCTAGAACGGCCTGAGGTAGAGGGGTTTTACTCGGTAGGTCCGAGGACTTCTTCCTTGGGAATCCGACACTACCCAGTCGTACGGACGGCTGGGTGTCTTTTGAAGATTTCCCCTCTTCCACTAAAACAAAAAAAAATCACGCTAGAACAGGGGTCGGCAACCTTTTGAGTCAGAAGAGTCGAAAATTACAATTTACAAAATTTCAATGTTTTCAAAGAGCCACAAATTTTTTCCTTGCCAAAAATAAATAGTACTCGCATTTAAATAATTTTTTTTTATAAAAAGCTAATCTATTTATTCATAGGAAAGAATATCTATTTATATACATCACTAACTTGTACTTCAATAACAAACAATTGAGCAAACAAATTCAATGGGAGCCATGGCTTTGCATGGTTATTCAAGTAGAAAATTTAAACTTTACTAAACAATGTAACTTGTAGTTAAAATAAAGAAAGGAATAATAACATACATTTGAGCAAACAAATTCAATGAGAGTGTTGGCTTTGCATAGTTTTAAAAAGTTTGGATAAATTTGGCTCATAACTTGTTGTTTTAAGTCTCAAACAAGACTCTAAATTTGTTAGTTGGCTTCTTACTTTACTTTTAATTATATTCATGCAAGGGCTTGCTCGCACGAATATGTCGATCCGAAGATAGTCAGCACTCCACATGCCAACTTCTTCACGTCACTGTAACAATCTGGAAGACTATTGGGATGCGGTGAAAAGCGAGTACAAGTGACTGAGAGATGGAATCAGTGCCTAATCCTCGTTAATCAATTCAGAACGATTTTTAAATGTTTTTTTTTTGATAAAATAAATAATATTTTCGTATGGAACTAAAGAGCCGCAGCTTCACATCCAAAGGATACACGAATCATTTAGGACACATTGGTGGAGATATGAATGTGTCCGAAATTGATTACTTTTAACTATTGTATCTTCCATATCATCACTGCTACCTGAATGGAAGTATCATACCACACGACGAGAGTATCGAGACTACTACAACATACAAACTCCGGTGGTCAGCGTTAGGTAGTTATGGAAAGAAACTGCATATATTTTTATTTGTACAGAGCGTTTCTGAAGTAAGTAGCTCAGCATTGAAGAGTGTTAACTAGATGAAATAAAGAAGTGAATTGCAATTGGTATACAGAAATTGCGAGAACAACTAAGTAAGTACATAGATGAAAAATTTAAACAATGATGCTTTGTAGAACTACTGATAAAGTAACTATCAATTACTTACTATCAGGCTATTACACATTTAGACGCCTATTGCGATAGCAATCAAATAACCACCTAAAGTATGCAGTACTATTTAAAGTACACATTGACATGGTTTTAAAAACACAAAGGAAATTAAAAATTAACGTTATGGAAACTTTAATAGGTACATTAATATCTCTAGGTAGGTAGGTAATAATAATTCTATTCATTTTCAAAGCCACTATTGAAGTATTGTCAAGGTGCGTAACCTTTCGTATGGGTGGTTCACTAATAGCCCTATCCTCCAATTAGAAAAAATTAATTACAATACAGGTAAACACGCTTACACGCACATAGATGCGTACCTACACTATAAAATTATTTCTGAGTTGCGCAATAACGTCCCAAATTTGGCGTGCTTCAATTGCAGCGATCATACACGGTCGTGCAAATCATTGACGTTCTACACTGAAATTTGATACACATTTAATCTAAAAATGTTCGTATAACAAGTCATCCATTGGTCAATGCAACAATACTATTCTGCACTAACCTATGATTAGCAAATTTACCTACTTCTGATGACTTCGACTAGCATGTCTAACTAACAAATCTAACAAACATCAAACAATACATATGTACAAAAATATAAACTAAATAAAAAATGGATGCTGTTAAACAGCAGCTAATTGAATGTGGCGTTGCAATATCGTATTTTCCTGCGTGATCCTACCAGGACCGGACTAGCTCTTGCCTGTACCTTCAAATACGTTTTTATCAAAAACGATGGACTTTTGGACCACCAAACATTTACTTAATTTTCTTTTTTAATAATGCCCTATCAACTCCTGCAAGCTTAGATACTATTTATTTCATAAACACCTTTCATGGTTATATGTATGGTACTTAGATAAAGTACATAATTTATGTATTTGACTTGCTTATCGTTAATGTTTCCATTTTTCGCTCTTCCTGTTTGTATTATTTTTTTTGTCTGATTGCTTCCATCACTCACCATCTGTTTACTAGTTCTGACGCATTTTTAATATCTATTTTAGTACTTATGATCACTTATCAGTTCATCACTATCGCATATGATTGATAAGTCAAATGAGTTTCATTATTCACATTGTTAAATTTATTACGTTTTTTCCTCGAAATAGTTTATCAAAAATAGAAGTTTCTGCTTGAAAAAAACTAAAAAATTGCTTTTCTTTGTTACGAAAAAGAATAAAAATGGTATTCCGTAGATTAATTCAAAACATTTGGCTAATGATAGATAAATTTTTTTTCTTCGTAAATGAATTGTTTGTCAAACACGATGGGTATGCAAGTTTAACTGGGTAAATGTAGATATTACAAATTTATTTTTGCAACTATATGCTTTGCCTATTGAGATATGGAATTTTTTTGTTAAAATTATACGTGTATTTTAAACTCATATCTGCGGTTTTTCAGAAATATGAATGCTGCTAGTGAACTACGTATTTTAACCACTACAACTGTTTTCTATAAATTGCTAAAACTACTTTAACATTTAAAGATAAAAGTTGGACATATGACAAAAATATTTAAACTCCCTCGCCGGGAGTCGAACCCGACACTTCGGCTTTACGCATCATTCCACTGACCATTACGCTATAAGTGGTTACAGCTGCAACAATAACAAAACGTATTTATTACGTCATGGATTTGTCGAAACTAATGTATGTACCTACACATATTTTTATCATACGAAATACATTACGAAACCTTTAATAGGGATTAATTTTTAATACTAGTGGGAAAATTCGTTTAATTTTTATTTACTACCCCCGGGTTCGATTCCCGGCAAGGGTGTGACTGCAGCAACAATTTTTTCCCATTAATTTGAGCTAATTTTTAATGGATAAAAATTAAATGAATTTTCACGTTAACATTAAATATTAATTCCTACTAAAAGTTTTTTCAAGTATTTCAATCTAAGGATAAAATAAATTATAAGAAATACAAACAGATTCGTTTATGGTTTACTTTTATTTTTATTTTACATCATTGAGTTGTACATGTAATAAATATTTCCGCTGTCTCTTGATTTTTGAAGGAATTATAATGCTGCTACTGACTAATTATTTTCACATGGTCCACTTCTCACCATTCTCAATCCAGAACTTTTTCCTAATTTTGCTTCTAATTCTTCCGCTCTGCATTCTAACATGCACTTGTTCGCATAGGTACTGGCATCAGAACCACATACAGGATCATAATTCCTACCGCAGAAACAGGATGGCATGCTTGACAAAGACTGAGTTACACAAAAGTAGCCCAACAATAAAAACAAAACAAGGGTAATTTGCTTCATTCTGCTTTAAAATTTATTCAACAAAACGATTTACGATTTTGACACTTTTAAATCTCATAAACTACTGACATTAACTGATTTAAAAGTCCTATATACTCTTCTACTGATAACAATATCAGTTCGAGATATATTGATATGACAAATCGATAGATTAATTTGAAGTTTTATCTTTTTAAATTAGACAAATGTTGTACAGTCTTACTCTTTAAGCGTTGTAATTCTGAAGTGAAACTTCTTTGGGCTCGATGGGAGTAAAATGTCAAGGCCATGAAACGACACGTTTTGCAACATTTTGTCTTGCGACGCGATAGGCTATGATAGCTGCACATGCGCATATCGGTATTACAGTCTGCTGTTGTGTCTCACTATACTATAGTGCTAAATTAACTTTTTGGTTATATCTGTGCAGTTATATTACAGTAAGTGTATTACAGTAAATGTTTATTTAACAACAATTAATATTTATTTTAGAGTGAGTATTATTATGTGTTAATTATAATTCATTGTAGTTATTGATAGTTTATGGTTTCTCAAGCACTTGGGAAACCAAATGACCAAATGTAAGCTTTGACCATTTTTTTGTTATTGAATTACATAAAAATGTATTAATGTAATACTCCTTAGGTGGATTAAAGACAAAATATGTTGGAAAACATAAATTCTGAAAATTATCGTGCTCTCTCTTTCACCAATTATTACTTATTCGTTATAAAGGTTTAGAGATCGCCAAGGAAGTTTCACTTCTTTCACGTGTACTGAGTTGCACCTATTTTTTGATAAAAGGTAGGTAGGTACTTGATACATCCACACTTGATCAGCTGATCCACGTAAATCGCCTACATCCAGACACGCAATGTAAATTCAAATTTACAAAAACGATTCGTGAGCTCAATTGTGGATTGAAAAATTGTATAACACTTTTTTTAATAATTATAAATGAGACACCATGTATATAGGGTGTTTCATTTATAATTATATATGTATTATATCAACGGTAGCCCAACAGTTCAGTAGGTAAGAGTAATCCAATTCTATTATTTTATTTTAACCTTTAACTAACCTACAGTTCTTTGGGACAGAGTGAGACGCAATGTCCCTCTGAATTTACACACCACCACCCGACATAATCTAACCTAACGTTCTCTTTTTCGTATACTGCCACACAAGAGTACTTTCAGTCCAATGCGTTAGCCATTCTAGAAATGGCTACCCCCAAGAGCCCCCCACTTTTGAAGGGACTGTCCCTTGCGGAAGCCCTAACCCTAGGGAGCGAGCTGCAGTCCAAGTTCGCTGTGTTAAACGACTTCGTTCGTCGCCATTCACACGCCCCATGCGTGAGGACACAGTGTACGGCAATTCTTCTGCTTCTTCCCAGATTACCTTCGAACCAGGGCTACCGTCTGTTACAGCTGACGGCTTTACTGAGGCCGGTAAACGTCGCAACAAACGCTGGAGTCAAACACCCTTCCTAACATCGTCTTCGTCAACGTCCACTTACATTAACTCGGAAACGGAGCAACCGAGCCAAGGTTCTATAGCTCCCCCACCCATTGTTGTCCGACAAAAGTGTCTTTGCCGAAAGTAGAGTCATGGACAATCACCATATTACCACCCGTCGGGCTATTAACACCCAAGACTCGATCAGAGTCTACCCCAACTCCGTGGAGTCGTACTTTGACGAACCCAAGGTTGTTCTCAACCAACCAACTTCAACAAGATAGAAATCATGTCGTACTCTGTGGAGTCTGCGAAGCCATCTCTACGGACGTTATACAGTCTGAATAATAATAAAGGCTTCGCTGTCCTGGTGTCCACCGAATGACAAAAGATAGAAAAATCTGGCCACTTGTATCCGACCGTTTCGACAAGTCTTCCCCTAAGTCCAAGTCAATCTTCGAACTCGAAAAGAGCCACCAAAGAAGTCGCTCAATGCCATGTGACCACCGAATGCAAGGCAAAAGACAGGAAATAAGCAACCCTTTCTGTGCTAACCGCAAAAGGAACTACCCCGTAACAGTACCACGCAAAACACCCTCCCCTACTTACGCCAGGGCAGTGAGAGAAGCCCTCCGCTCGCATTCAAAAGTCCAACGCAACCCCAAGAATCTCTTCAGTGCCAGTTGTTTCCCCAACGCTGGAATAGAAACTTCAGACCATCGTGCAAACGATGGTAGCCAATATAGTTGCCGCTCCCCAAACACCCACCCATGGATAAAACAGCCCACCCAAATAATCTTCGAGTAGTTACCTGGAATATTAGAGGTAAATTGACTGAACACTCAATAGGTGCTGCCTATATCACAGAAACTTACTTATCGCAGAAAGTCTCTTCGCCCCAAACTTTACATTCTATAGAAGGGACCGTGAAAACTCGCTAGACGATGGTGTAGCCATCCTCATCAGGAACTTCTCCACGACTTTCCACACAGTTTCCGCAGACAGCCCGGCACCGGCCATCAACTTTTCCGTGATTCCGAACTCCTTTCCGACAACCAAACGCCATCACACTTATAAGCTTCTGCTCGACATTCAGCAAGCCTTCGATCGAGTTTGGCACGAAGGTCTCATCACCAAACTTATCGCCTTCAACACCCCACATTTCTTAATCGTGGTTATCCGATCCTTCCTCTCTGACAGAATCCTTCGTGTTCGCATTCGCTCTGCTTTATTCCTAAGCAAGCTCGGCACGGTTGGTGTCCCCCAAGACTCCAAGCTGTCACCTCCGCTTTTTAAATCTTTTCTGCTCAAACATGCTGTACCATCCCTCGATCTCAACTCTCTATGCCGATGACATCGCCCTCCTAAACTCCACCCAAACCATTCTCCAGTGCTCCCCAAAAGTTAACAAGTTTCTTCCCCTGCTTCTAAATTGGTACCGAAGATAAAAAATATTCATTAACGCGGCCAAATCGGAAGCAATTTTCTCACGAAAACCTTCCGGTTATTGACAGAACACTGACATGGCGAAAGCATATCCGTGCCATCCATACCAAGGACCTAGACGCCTCTATCTCCCCCAAGCCTTTCCTCCAAAACAGCTCCATCTTCCATCAAATAAAAATCCGTTTCGTTCAACGCTATAATTAGAAGCGTTTGTTCCTGTGCCATCTTCATCAGGGGCTGTACAGAACCGCCTACAAATTCTTTAAGGCACTCACATGCGAATTATTCGTTCCACACTCATCTACCTTTGGTTCACCCCAATTCTGAAAGAAACTGGTGTACCTTCACTCCCCGAGGCTGTAGTTAGGTCCGCGGCAAATATCCTGGTCTCTGTGTCAGATCACCCAAACTCATCGATCTCGACTCTTTCCGACTTCGCTTCTAAACCAAACGACTGTTTCAGAAGGCCCTGTCACCTTCTACTCTGAGCTGCTTCCCTTTTGCTCAATCCTAGTTTCGCTCCTTTTACACGTGCCCATCCATTTCATTTGATGTGGACCACCGATTTCAATTTCATTTCCACTTCCGCCCTATATTTCCTTTTCTGCATTCATTTCCCTTCCCACTCCCAAATTCTTCTCATTGAACCTTCTAAAAAATGTATAAAATCCGGGTTGATCTCCCTACTCGAGGAGGGGTTTTAGTCGGCGCATCGACGAATCTGACACTACCCCCAAACAGGGGTTTTCACTTGAAGATCGACGAACAACTAAACACAAAGAAAGAGAAGTTGCCAGTCCGCATTCAGCATCGGAGATGGAAGGACCTCTAAAAAGCTCGTCACTTGTCTTAGCGAACGCTAGGAAGAGACTCCAACCTAGACGGGTTGTAGAACAGAACAGCATTAGTTCACATATGGAGATAATGAAAAGTAAATTGTGTAACTAAATATTTTCATGTGCGTCAATGACAACTGATTATTATTGCGGAGTCCAGTTTACTGTAAAAATGTAGGTATCTTTTAGACATATTCTTTCTTAACACTACGTAATTTTTGTGTATGCTACTGCAAATATCATATTGGATCCCATCTGATTCGAAACGTATCATATTGGTTGAGGAATACCCCGTTGAAAAGATGATTTATGGTTTTTCCGTCTCGATTCGCCGAATGGTCTATACCTGTGTAGCGGAAAAGTGTATATTTTTTGTAAAGATTATTTTCTAAGCATTATTTTTCATTCAAATTTATTTCACTTTAAATATTATATCAATTGTATTCCTGATATTTCTCCTACAATTTACCACTACAATTTTATAGTCAAATTTAAGTTTACCGTTAGTTAACCTTTCTACAAACTTGAGTCGCATTTTCTACAAAACGACCTCTACAACGTTATAGTAATTTTTCTTACAGCATTTTTCTGAGCGTAGTAGCTAGAAAATAAGCTGCATATATCTAGCAGAGCCACACAGTGCACATTTCGAGAATGTAACAAGTTGTTTTTGAATTCACTTAGTTTTCCTCTAAGGCTACCCACATTTTGGTAACAAAATATTTATCTTATTACACTGGCTTAGTTTTTTGACTGTTACAGCAATAGTTGGCTTAACTCTAATGTATTTTATTTTCAAGTTGGTTTCGCCTTTTGCTTTTCTCTTGTTTAACGCTTGAAGAGTATCATGTAGTGTTTGGCGCTGCAAAGAGGTCTTGTCAGAAGTACACTTAACATTATCCTTCAATTGCAATTTGCCCTTCGTCAGCAGCCGTATAGCTCTATTCTTATTGGGCAAAATTACTTTCAATGGTCTCGTTTTGTTTGCCACAGGATTTCCAAGTCGATATTAAACTTTCATGGAGGACATATCAAAAGGGGCATCTTGAAGCATGGAATACAACTTAGTTAAGTCTTCGTTTATAGTTTTGTTTTCTTATAATTCATGTATAGTAACGTTTCTTGATCTTATCTCTCTCTCTCTTGAATTTCGGTTAAAACTCACTTTATGGCGTCACTAGAAGATGATGAAACATGGTCCTCAATGGTATCCACTTTCCCAGCAACATCAGCAAAACATCAGAAATTTTGATTTCATCCCGACTAGAATTCTATTTAGGCATTCCTAAATACGAATGCGGACCCAATTAGGAAACACTGAGGCAAACCGAAATATGGAAAGCCTAATTATTACTTTAAGAGGCCCCCATTAGGTTGGCCAAAATGAGGCACACGTAACGAATGCCCTATCAAATTTTCTGGGAAACCTAATTATTACCTCATAAAGTCCCCATTGAAGTAGCCAAAATAAGACATATTCAGATATTACCTCATGAAACTTTGTGTGGAACATTTGAGTCACGCCTAAGTTAGGCGCCACTGCGCATCGTTAATACGGACCTAATGCCGATAATGTAAGGCTGCCTAAAGTTAGGCATGCCTAAGTTTTACCCCCCTTCGGCCTAACATTGAACACGTGCGACTTTTGATAAGTATATATACATATATTAAATATAAAAATATTTGTTTATACAGAATTGTTTTCACAAAATTTCTCTAATTTCTATTAAATTTTGATTAATTAAGTAAACTACCTGCAGCAAAAAGAAATCTATTAAATGTTTTTTATATTTATTTAGTAATTGTCCTTATTTTTAATATGAATACGATTTACATGGATACCTTTTTTATATTTAAGATAAATATTTGGGAGGGATTCATGGTTTAAAATTGATAAC
>NW_020438908.1:467988-499805 GCF_000699045.2 Agrilus planipennis | reverse complement strand
TAAAGAAGACGTACTTTCCCCGAATCAAATTTAAAGGGATTATTTTCAGTACAAAATATCCGGACAATGTCGTTTTATTAAATAATACAAAAATTTTACAATTGCTTGAAACATAACTTTTTCAACGGAGATGGCGTAAAATCTCTGGAATTATATTTAAAAAAAGAAAACCATTTTATACTTTTCCCTGTAATTCAAAAAATTTAGAAATGTGGCGTGTATATTGAAAAAATACGTACGAGGAAAATTATAAAATCACAAACATCAAGAAAAAATGTTATGTCTTAATATAAGTAATAATAATAAAGAAAAGTTGTGTTTTCTGCCTTTAGTTGGCATGTAAATGGAAATAAATAAATAACTGCATTGTCTACTTTTATCTATGTATGTTTTAATTCTTTGTCGATATAATCATGTCGAACAATAAGCGGCAGTGATGTACTGGTAAAACGGCGAATAGATCGCCTTATCACTTGTTTGGTGTTCTGAGAAAGCAGATGTTTTTTTTTTCTTTTATAAATCCCGTCTCACAATAAGTGATTAATGTTCGGATGCAATATACGCGGCAAGTGCAGAAAATGATATGGCTTGAATATATGTACAAGAAGCGACAATTTGCGCAACACCTGTATCCCAAAGTCGTACCTATATTGAATGTAATGTATTAAGCGTATATTATTCAGTGTGCCACGGCTTTTCAAGAAGAGTATATATAACAAAAATTTAAAAGTGAAGTGATAAAAAATTTCAACTGCAAGATGGATAATGATACTGCACTTAAAGATTGGATTCGTTTATAACAAATAAGAAAAATCGATATTNTTCTATTTAGGCATTCCTAAATACGAATGCGGACCCAATTAGGAAACACTGAGGCAAACCGAAATATGGAAAGCCTAATTATTACTTTAAGAGGCCCCCATTAGGTTGGCCAAAATGAGGCACACGTAACGAATGCCCTATCAATTTTTCTGGGAAGCCTAATTATTACCTCATAAAGTCCCCATTGAAGTAGCCAAAATAAGACATATTCAGATATTACCTCATGAAACTGTGTGGAACATTTGAGTCACGCCTAAGTTAGGCGCCACTGCGCATCGTTAATACGGACCTAATGCCGATAATGTAGGGCAGCCTAAAGTTAGGCATGCCTAAGTTTTACCCCCCTTCGGCCTAACATTGAACACGTGCGACTTTTGATAAGTATATATACATACATTAAATATAAAAATATTTGTTTACACCGAATTGTTTTCACAAAATTTCTCTAATTTCTATTAAATTTTGATTAATTAAGTAAACTACCTGCAGCAAAAAGAAATCTATTAAATGTTTTTTATATTTATTTAGTAATTGTCCTTATTTTTAATATGAATACGATTTACATGGATACCTTTTTTATATTTAAGATAAATATTTGGGAGGGATTCATGGTTTAAAATTGATAACCATAGATACAGTAATAGATTAACACAATTTTAACCAGTCGTTTAAAACTTCTCGCCTAAAGAAGACGTACCTTCCCCGAATAAAATTTAAAGGCATTATTTTCAGTATAAAATATCCGAACAATGTCGTTTTATTAAATGTTATAATACTTTCCTTCCTCCAATGATTCGACCAGACTTCAACTGAACTGCTTTATTGAAGAACTTAGAATGATGATATAAAAAGAACAATACAATTTTTGAACAGCGTTTCAAGGACAATATATATATGCCGTGTGCACACTTTTACAATATACAGGTCTGCAGAGAGTCTAAACAATAACCCGATTAATTCTGCGAAATGCCGATAAGTAATCCCGCCGACCTGTACATTGCTCACATCTATTACATGTGTGCCAAAACAACATTAACAATAATATTACAAAAGAAATACAGTTCACTACATAAAAAAATACAACAGTTCGGCCATTCCTGACCTAATTGACGTCCTCGTCAATATCACTACTATCATTTTTGTCGGAAACCAATTTAATTCTGTCAACAGCGATTATTCCCTTAAATATTCGGCTACTTTGTTTTTCGCCCTCAATGTCCTGAATAAGATAGCGATCGTTTCCTACGCTTTTTACAACTTCGTACGGGCCCCGATACTTTGGCGATAATTTTCGACTGGTCCCGGTAGACGGTATCTCGCTCCTAATTAATACGATATCGCCCGGTTTATAAACATGAGCCGGTCTCCTATGCTTATCGTACTGTTTACTTTGTTTCTCTTTGTTTGCGTCTAATAAGAGTTCTACGTCCGGTAATAATTTCGAGCCCCCCAGTTTTTTGTTAATGTCTTGAATTTCTTTCGTCAATGGATTTCCGAACAATCCCGAATTCCTATACGTATGAATGATACTAAAAGGTGTTCTTTTCGTGACGCTATGAACCGAATTGTTTATTCCCCACTGGACTTCGTACAATTTCTCGTCCCAATCTGTACATTCCGTGTCATTACAAATCGTCGATAAACAAGACAAAATTACGGAATTTACCTTCTCCACCTGTCCGTTTGCGCGTGGTGTTTGCGAAGCTACCATTATGTGTTGAATGTTTAATTTCTCACAAAACTTTTTAAATTTTCCTGAATCAAACGCGCTTCCCCTATCTGAAATCATTTTCCCTGGACGTCCATAATGTGAGATAAATTCCTTGCAAAACATGATCGTCGGCTCAGCACTTGCATCCTTCACCGCCTTTAAAACTGTATATTTACTAAAACCGTCAACTATCGCTATAACGTATTTATTTCCACTTTTTGTACAAACGAACGGTCCTAAATGGTCAATATGCACCACGGTAAATGGCTCGCTACCCTTGTCAATTGGGTGGAGAAACCCCTGCTGTTTTCCCGTTGGAGTCTTGTAATATAAGCAATTGATACATCTATGCACATAGCTTGCTATAAACTTCCTCATTTTCGGGAAATAATAATTTTCATTTACCTTCGCGTATGTTTTGTCAATCCCCAAATGTGCAATCTCGCGATGAGCCTCACTCACGATGTCAAAACGAAGATCAGACGGTACGTATAACCGCCATTGACCCCCTTCCGTATTGTAAACTCTACCGTTATATAGAGTAAANGTAATATTTGCTAATATTGTGCAATAAGTTTCTTCGCTTGTATGGTGTTACTACGCGTTAGTGTTAGTTAAGTGGCTTCTACTGATCTGTTCGTTCTTGTTAAGTACGGTAAGTTTATTAATTGCAGTAAAATTAATAATTGAACCTTTCAATTGCACCTAGTGAGGCGAGACATTTGATAAAAGAAAAATTACAAAAAAGTTATCAATTTTACAGGATAATAGAAACATATTCGTCTTTTTAACGTTCATCTGAAATCTATTTTTTTAACAGCCTGTTGTTCATTATTATGGATGCTTTTACAAGAGAAAAATTGTCTGAGTGGGATTTTCAAGATTTAGCTGATGAATGAATTCGATAGAAGTCATTTGCTTGAAACAGAATGGGTAGAAGTATTTATTATTTACTTTCAGAAAAGAACGTCAACTTTGTAAGCTTTCAAGTTTTTTTTTCTTTGTTATAAGTTAAGTTACGAGTATTATGTTTTATGCTTTTTTAAATACATGATTTAAATAAATGATTGTTTTATTTGTACACTTTTCTACATATTCATTATAGCTTCTTGTGAGATTAAATTGATTAAAAATAAAACCAATAATTGTAGTGATTAATACATCATTACAACCCAAAGGTAGACTATACAATTCTAGAAATACCCACTACAATATATATTCAAATGTACTGCAATGCAATGGTAAAGTCAACTACTTTTTGTAAAGATGCGTAACACTATATTGTATAATTCATCCTTAATTGTTGTAGTGAAACATTCTACAATTTTGTATAATTTTTTTCTAATTATTGTATTGAAATATCCTACAATGAAAAGTAATTTTTAAGAGAAACTTGTAGTACATATTATTTAACGTTGTGGTAGAGAGACAAACAGTTTGTATACAATAGAGTAATTACAATATTATATTAATTTTCACTACAACTTGTTTCTGTCCCTAAATTCGCTAGTACTTGTAATGAAAAGTTCTACAATTGTAGAAGTTTGTTCTACAGTTTTCTCTGAGTGCAGTTAAACCGCCTTCATTTCCATTGATCTCGTGATCATATTGACACCTAAGGGAATATAAATGAATGAATTCTACTGTGGAACTAATAACTGTGTTTGTATTTTGAAATATGTTCCCAGCTTTCTTTTTGTTTTGTGAAATATTCACGGCGTTTATAAATGTGTTTGTATGTTAGTAAATTACTTCCAATTGTTAATTTGGTTTTTATATGAGAACTGCGAGGTCTCATTGCCAATCAGCTAAATCCAGGAACCCCTAACTAGATTTCTCCCGAAGCAATTGTCTGTAGTTCTTGGCCTTAGCAAAGTGGCGCCCAAGTTCTATTTTTTTTTAATATTATCCATTTTGCATACATAACGAATAGACAAACAGTACGCGGAAGTGGATTACAGCCCGAACAAAGACGTCTTTCCTTTATTTAACACAGTAGTGTATTTCTTTAAAACATTGTTTAACTGTAATCAAAATGTGATTATGTGCCAACTTCATTATCATAAGGTCGTATATCCCCGTAAACTAGAACATCCCACATCGTTAACTAATTGTGAATAGTAATCTGATCCAGGTCTTTATTCCACTTAACACCTGTTCACTTCTAGTATGCCTCTAACTAGCCCTTCATGCCTGAAAGGGTGTCCTAGCAATCTATATATCTCTCCAACTTTTTATTGACTTCGATAGATTTGAACAAACAAAATAGCCCAAAACCTCAACGCGAAAACACGAAACTGTAGTTTTCCGAAGCACTTTTGGGTAACAAGGTTGAAGTTCACTTCAGTCCCCTAAAAGGAACTATGTGTTTTGGCATCGGGGTTTTGAGCTATTTTATTTGTTCTACAACAACCGCCAAAGGTTTTCCAACTTCATATTCCATAGAATCCTCTGTTCTCCTATTCTTTCTAATACCCCCTTATTTTTAACCTTCTCTATTCACGGTATCCTCATCATTCGCCTGGAATACCACATTTCGTACGCTTCTAACCTTTTCTTTTCCGCCCACTTAATATACAAAAAATAACATTAATGTAATTTTACGGATAATACTATTAAGGACTTGGGACAGTTCAAGCTTTAGAATTATAATAAGGAATGTTAAAATGACAAGCTTAATATTACTTTTTAGAAGTTTAGAGTTCATAATTACCTAGCACGCGGCACCACTGCTTCCTAAGGTAATAATGTCTTAAAAAATTACTAAAACAAATGGTATTCAGTGAGTTTTTATTTACTCTTTAAAACATTCTTTTAATTTGTTTCAGTTAAACATTCTTCTTGTCAACTTCTTCTTTAGGTTCAATGGCAAGATCCTCTATGTTTTATCTTTAGTCCACGCTTTCGACGTGCTTTACACTTCAGGACACACTTATTAGGATATGTTTTTCCATCTGTTCCACAAACTGGATTATATTCAGTATTACAAACACATGGGTCTTTACCTTGAATTGTAAAACAACATCCCAATAACAACAATATCAATAAAATCACATTCATTTCTATTGATCTCTTTACCAAATTCACAACTAAAGTAAATATAAATGAATGAATTCTACTGTGGAACTAATAACTGTGTTTGTATTTTGAAATATGTTCCCAGCTTTCTTTTTGTTTTGTGAAATATTCACGGCGTTTATAAATGTGTTTGTATGTTAGTAAATTACTTCCAATTGTTAATTTGGTTTTTATATGAGAACTGCGAGGTCTCATTGCCAATCAGCTAAATCCAGGAACCCCTAACTAGATTTCTCCCGAAGCAATTGTCTGTAGTTCTTGGCCTTAGCAAAGTGGCGCCCAAGTTCTATTTTTTTTTAATATTATCCATTTTGCATACATAACGAATAGACAAACAGTACGCGGAAGTGGATTACAGCCCGAACAAAGACGTCTTTCCTTTATTTAACACAGTAGTGTATTTCTTTAAAACATTGTTTAACTGTAATCAAAATGTGATTATGTGCCAACTTCATTATCATAAGGTCGTATATCCCCGTAAACTAGAACATCCCACATCGTTAACTAATTGTGAATAGTAATCTGATCCAGGTCTTTATTCCACTTAACACCNGCATACGTAATCCTAAAATGTAGCATTGTACTACAGATGGCGTTTACCGCGCCATTTGTGGTATTTTCTAAAACGCGCTGTTAAGACAGCAGGTAAAAATTGGTCTTTGTTCTGTCGAAGCTGTCTGCGACGCGTTGGTGAGATCCAATAAGATCGAATTCACGATCCGCGTCTGGCAGTTTCGACAGAATACAGACCATTTCGAATTATTTTATTCCATTATGGTAACATGCCTATCACGCAGTGGTTAGCTACGCCGGGATTCGTTTCAGCAAGTAGATGTCCATATATTTAAATGGACCTTGTTGGAGCATACGTAATCCTAAAATGTAGCATCGTACTACAGATGGCGTTTACCGCGCNCATGGATTACTCTTTTTATGCAAGATAGAAGAGTGGTCGAAATCATACATCGAAGCTCTCATTATTATCTAGTTTTCGTTTTCCTTTTGTTTAGAAAAACCTTAGAACTTATTAAATAAATTCCAGCCACATTGTAATGAGAACCTGCTCTTCGGGCAAATGGCAGTGTCGACAGAATACAGACCACTTCGAATTATTTTATTCGATTATGGTAACGTGCCTATCACGTTGAGGTTAGCTACGCAGGGATTCGTTTTAGCAAGTAGATATCCATATATTTAAATGGACCTTGTTGAAGCAAACGTAATCCTAAAATGTAGCATTGTACTACAGATAGCGTTTACCACGCCATTTGTGGTATTTTATATACAAAAATGTTATCATTTTTTAGGAAGTTTTTCAAATATATTGATTATATTTCAAATATGAAGTGGTAACGCATCCAGTCACGACATGTTGCCTTTCATTTACCCCTTACTTCATTTGATGAAAAAAAATTGTTTTTGTCTGCTACGTACCATCAGAAGAACTAAAAGGCCAATGTCTTCGCAGACAACAACAGTTGCATTAGCAACCGATTCTTCCATTGCAGTTTCAATAATTAAAACATCTACTTTTAAATGTTTCCATGAGCTTTGCAATAATTTTTTTTAATTACTTTTCAAATAATTTCAAAAGATCCAGAGACCATAGTGGTTCTTCATGATTGCTCCATAGCCTTGATATTTTTATTATTGTCGTCATATCTACCAATACAACGATGACGTTACTTACAAAATGATTTTGAATATAATTTGCATATCTATTAAAAACCCCAAAGAAAAGTATCATTTTGCTGCCATATACCTCGGTATATATAACACTAAGGGCTTCGTTTACTCCACTTCCCGCCATTATATTGCCTATACATCCTAAAAATGACATCAACATATGAAATCCTACTATTCTCACAATCACTGTCAACATTTCTGATCCAGGTTCACTAGCAGCTTCTATTTCACGTGCCTTCGTGAATAGTGGTTGATCAAATGTAACAATACATATGTTTTACTATTATTAAAAAGCTGTTTACAGCACACTTTAATAAACAGTATTGTAATTACCCGCTTATCTTTTTAACATAGATGGTCAAGAAATTGATTCTAACCTGGTAGGCCTCGCACACATTCCCACATGCCATACATCCAACATATTTTCAATTGATACTTCTTTATAATTAATGTCTTTAGCTGCAATTTTACAGCAGTTCAGACACAGTATGATTTTCATACATGTGGAGAGGCATCTGTGAAAGTCTTTCTAATTCTTTTCATCTTGGTACTGGTGTACACATAACGATTTGTAGGTTATAAACAATTTGAGGGGAAATTATTTTGATAATTCCCATTTCATACAGTGTATTGTGACCATATAATGTAGATACGTTGATATCCGCATTATCAGCTGCATATTGAATAGGAGAACTTGATTCTGGTGGTAATAAATTTGAGAAGGAGAAATGATAAATAGTTGAAACTTCGTATTCTACAGTTTCTTTATAGGAAACTAAAAAATCAAAATTTGCTAATACGTATATAAACCGTTTCGATCCATACTCCGATGTAAAAATACAGACGACCAATCAATAACTGCGACCAGAATGATAGTGGTCTCACTGAGGACATAATAACATTACTTATAGCCGCACACTTGGTTTTCAAATTGTCCTTTTTTATTTTTTATTTTTTTTTTTAATTACAGGCTTTCAGGGATTTCCGCATTAACGTTTGAGAACATATCACCGAGAGGAGGATATGATTTAGTGGTAACAATGGTACTGCGGATATCTTCTCTTATACTAGTTGCTGCAGTTTCAAAAATTCGTAAACGTTCTTCTTCAGAATATTCGCGTGTGTGTAATAATATTTTTGTCATATATTTTGATTAATTTTGTCTGTACCGTCACATCTGTAGATGCATCATCTCCTTGCAATTCCTTGAGCTCTACCATTGTAGATTCGTAATTGTCATGATTTTCAATGTAATCAAAAATTATTTCCCTATCCGCAGCCATTAGTTTATCTATGGTCGAACGTTCTTGCTATTAAATAGGGGCTTACAAAACCTACTGTAACACGGCTTGTTATAATTGGCTTTTGCAGCAATCAAATCAAATTCACTGTTGATACGATTTACCATTGTTCCGTTAAATTGAATGTCACTGATATTTGCTACATTTATAAGATTTTATTTAAATGATATTGTACTGACATTGCATATGCTTACTCTTCTATTTTTGTTTTTTATCTCAAGATCTATGCTGACAGGATCAAAACAGAATAAACACATGTTTTCAAAATCGAAAGAGCTTGACGCTGATAGTCTTTCCTACGGTGAATAGCGTTGTGATGTACTCGGGCATTCTCAAATGCGATGCCTCTTATATACTTCTATATTATTTTTATTTCCATAATCTCTTCGGCACTCAACATGTATTGTTACAGTATTAATATTAGCTCAATTTTTAAATCACGTTCCGCAGTTATGACGAGAGTTGCACATCATCATAACGTTGTCAGTCCTAAAACAGGTTGGAGACACACCTCCACTCTTTCCTATCCTGAGCTAATCTTCGCATTTCCCTAAAACTAGAACAACCCATATCCTTAATTATTTTTTTTATGTTTTCGTAGAAAAGGGGAAATCTTCAAAAGACACCCTGCCGTCCGTACCACTGACTAAAACCTCTGTATAACTATTTACAAACAGTAATCTAATATAGGTCTACTTCAACCCGTCCTAAATTCCATTTCTGCCTCTACTATGTCTCTGACTAGAGCTTCATGTCTGAGAAGGTGTCCTACTAATCTAACTCGCCTATTTCTTATTGACTTCCATAGAGTCCTCTGTTCTCTTATTCTTTCTAATACCTCTTTATTTCTAACCTTCTCTATCCACGGTTTCTTTATCATTCGCCTGTAACACCACATTTCGAACGCTTCTAACCTTCTCTTTTCGGCCGCGCCCACTTTCCATGTTTCTCCCCCGTACAGCGCCGTGCTCCAAACGTACACCTTTAACAGCCATTTCCGAATTTCTAAATTAACCGTTCGCGAGCATAGAAGTGACTTCTTTTTATTGAATACGACTCGATTCTGCGCTATCCTCCGCTTTATATCCCTACTACTCCTTCCGTCCTGATTTATCTGACTTCCTAGATACCTAAAGTCGGCCACTTCGTCTCCTATCTGTATATTCGTCTTTTCCTTCTCTTTCTTCCCTGGCATACTAGTATTTTTGATTTAATTTTATTTATTTTTATACAAAACTGTTTCGTTAATGCCGCTTCCATTTTATTTAAAGCTAACTAACTCCATGGTAGATACTAATACTGCTATATCATCAGCAAATCTAAGCATACTAATTTTTTGTCCTACAGTTGTACTGTCTTTAATGATGTTGATCGCGTCTTTGATGTATAGATTAAAAAGTAGCGATGACAGTGTGCATCCCTGTCTGACTCCCTTCCGAATATTTACTTCTCTACGTTGCAGCACCAGCTCTATAACTGTTTGTTACTCTTTATACAAACTAAGTATTTCCCTTCTATTTTGGTAACTCATTCCTACGATTTTGAGTATATTTAACATCTTGGCCCATTTAACATTGTCAAAAGATTTTTTCTAAATCTTCAAATCCTATGTACGCACTCTTTGTTCTTTCTATCGTTTCCTTTATTGTTACCCGTAAAGCTAGAATGACCTCCCGCGTTTCTCTATTTCTTTTAAACCCAAATTGATCTTCCCCTAATAGTTCTTCCGCCCTTTTTTATATTCTCATCTGTACAATTCTAGTTAAGATTTTTGACGAATGGGAAGTTAAGCTAATTGTTCCGTTTATAATCCTCTGGAACTTCCCCGTCTAATAAATATGACTAACTTAAACTAGCTTAAATATACGATCTTCAACCTCTTGTCCTGCATGTTTTAGAATTTCAATGAATACTTGTAACTGTTCACGCTAACAGTGAAGTGAGGGGAAGCGGTAATGGTGAGCTGTTTTGTGCTTGATTTGTTTTGTATACAACCGATATGAACGAATTTCGCGAACTTCATATGTATATGTATTTTATTCATTTTGATTCGATGTATTGAGATCACTCACTTACCAGCTTTAGACAAAGAAGCATGTTTTATAAATCCAAGCCAAATTATAAACCTTTAATTGTGTTAAATGTAGTTTTGTTGTGTTCAATAATAAAAAGTGATTAAAAAAGTTCTGTTGTACTCTATTCGCAACATAAATTCTGGTCCTTCGAGTAGGATAAGCAATCAACACAATCACCATTCAAGAAAAATCAGGTCAGTGTCCATCCTATTTTTTATCTGATCCCTTTATTTTGCATGCTTGATTTGGGTACAATTTCATTTCAAAAATGACCGAACAAAAGGAAACGCTTACCAAATTAGTAAATGCACGTTCAAAAATTATTGCTGATTTGGATCGATTTACGGTTGCTTTTGAAAAACTATCGGCAACTACACCTCCAGATACGACTCAGATTGAACTTCGTTTGTCCAAAGCGGAGTCGCTCTTGGACGACTTTAATAACATACAAACCGAAATTGAGGACAATGATTCCGTATTAACTTTGAAAGAGCATGGAATTGAACGTTCTCGATTTGAAGACTCTTATTTTGATATTATTTCGCGGGCGAGGCGATTTTTGTCAAATCAATTACAAAAACTTGATCCGATTAGCGATACCAAGTTATCAGACGCGGTTTCAGCCATTATGGGGTCTAACACCAATATAAAGTTACCTCCGATACCATTGCCGACGTTTGATGGAAACTATGAGCAGTGGCTTTTTTATAAAGACACGTTTATCTCGCTCATTCATTCAAATGAGTCCATTCCCGCGGTACAAAAATTCCACTATCTGAGACTTTCGTTGAAGGGTCAAGCGGCTGATTTATTAAAGTCTTTGGAGTGTTCGGCGGCCAACTACGCGGTAGCATGGTCATTAGTTGTTCAACGCTATGAAAATACGGAAATGCTCATAAGAAATCACATCAAAGCAATATTTGATATTGAAACAATCACAAAAGAATCTCATTCGGGTTTGCGGGGACTGGTTGATGGGATAACGCGTCATATTCGCGCGTTGGAGGCTCTTGATCAACCGGTGGATTCGTGGGACGTTTTGCTAATTCATATCGTCTCAACAAAGCTAGATCGTGTTTCTCGTCGAGAATGGGAAACAGAATACAACAAACTGATTTCGTCAAAGGAGAAAGTAACTATGGAGACATTTTCAAATTTCTTGCTTGAAAAATGTAAATTACTCGAGACTTTGGGTCTAAATAACGAAAACAAGGTAGACAATAAGTCAAGGCTTGTTAAAGTCCATTCGTCTGTCAATGAATCACGTGGTCCAGTCTGTTCATATTGCAATAAGAATCATACGGTCTACAATTGCAAAGAATTTTTGGCTCTCGATGTTGAAAAAAGAATAATTGAAGCAAAACGTTTAAAATTTTGTTTGAATTGTTTAAGAAAAAATCATGCGACTGAAAAATGTAAGTCTTCATCGTGCCGCAAATGCGAAGGTCATCACAATTCATTACTTCACGCGGACGCGATTGCTAAAACAAAAAGCAATTCTGTCGCCACTGAAAATAAACAAATAACTGGTAACATTCCAAACAATACTGCGTCTGTTAATAACAACCCGGACAAAGAAAGTCAAGAAACGATTACTAACACTTGCAACACGGTTTCTTTTAATAGCGTACTTTTATCTACCGCATTGGTACACGTTTTTGATAACAAGGGTAACTCTCATCAATGTAGAGTACTACTTGACAGCGGAAGTCAATCCGAATTTATATCTGCTAGTTTATGTAAAACGCTCGGATTACCTTTATCAAAAATTGATCTCTCTATTTCGTGTGTTGGTCAAAACAAGGCCAAGGTTTTACATAGGGCTCGTGTTAAACTGCAGGCTAGACACAGTGCTTTTCAACTCGATTTAAATTGCCTAGTATTGCCCAAAATAACTTCCAACTTGCCGGTCTCTTCTGTTGATATGGATCATATAAACATTCCACCGAATCTGTTTTTGGCTGATCCTACTTTCAATGAAAGTGGTCCAATTGACATATTAATCGGTGCCAGACATTTTTGGGGCCTTTTGGACATAGGTCAAATAAAGTTGGGCAGCGATCGTCCAACTCTCCAGAAGACTCACTTGGGTTGGATTATTTCAGGAAGCATTTCTCCTTCGAAATATATTGAGTCTCGGAGTATCATCTCTTGTAATTTTGCTCAGTCAAATACCTTAGACATCCAACTAAGAAAATTCTGGGAAATTGACGAGAATCATTCTGAAAAACTCTTATCTCCCGAAGAACAGGCTTGTGAAAAATCGTTTGAAGTTAACACGGTACGGGACTCTTCCGGACGGTTTTTAGTCACTCTCCCATTAAAATATCCTCCGACAATTCTCGGTGATTCACTTGAATTAGCCACCAAACGTTTTCTACTTTTAGAGAGGAAACTTCATAAAAATCCCGATCTGTTTGCTGAATACTCGAGATTTCTCGAAGAATACGAATCTTTGAACCACATGACTAAAATCGATTTTGATTCAATCAATCCAAACAAATCCTATTTTCTACCGCATCATGCTGTGATGAAAGAATCCAGTACAACAACCAAATTGCGGGTAGTCTTTGACGGCTCGGCAAAGACCACTTCAGGCCATTCATTAAATGACATTTTGATGGTTGGACCTAATGTCCAGGAAGATTTGCTTTCCATTCTCATTCGTTTCAGAAAACACAGTATCGTTCTCACTGGTGATATAGAAAAAATGTATCGTCAGGTTCTAGTTCAAGAAGACCAACGAAATTTGCAAATCATTTTGTGGCGTTCTAATCCTTCTTCAAAAATTCAATATTTCCGCTTAAACACTCTCACATATGGTACGGCTTCTGCTTCTTACCTTTCCACTAGATGTATCAAAGAGTTAGCAAATATATACGCTGATAGTAATCCAAAGGTTAGCGCGACAATATATAAAGACTTTTACGTCGATGACCTGGTCACTGGTGGTCAAACGGTCGAAGAAGTCCAGCAAATCAAGAGTGAGATCACAGACATATTAAATTCAGGCGGATTCCATTTAAGAAAGTTTTTATCTAACAATTCTCAAATTATTTCCGATAATCGTCATACAGGAGATATGACTCATCAATTCAAACACTCACAAGAGGCAAAAACTCTGGGTCTTTTGTGGGACTCCGACCAAGACATTTTGCGTTATTCGATTACGGCTTCAGATAAACACTCTGTTTCAAAGCGAACAATTCTATCATATATTTCCCAAATATTTGATCCTTTGGGTCTTTTAGCACCCACAGTTATAATTGCAAAAATCATTATTCAAAAACTTTGGGTCTGTAAACTTGACTGGGATGAATCTATCCCTGCGGATTTGTACACAACATGGAAGCGATTTCAAAGTGATCTGCATTCACTTAACAATTTAAAAATTCCTAGACACATTTTGTGTAACTTTCCGACTAAAATTGAAATACATTCGTTTTCTGACGCAAGCGAGTCGGCATATGGCGCGTGTATTTATGCAAGATCCATTGATAGCTGTGAAAATGTACGCGTACAATTACTATGTGCCAAGACTCGTGTTGCGCCTCTTAAAACAATTACCATCCCAAAACTAGAGTTTTGCGCTGCACTATTAAGCGCTGAACTTACCCAAAAGGTTAAAACTGCTTTGAACACAAAAATTGACGCTTGCCACCATTGGAGTGACTCAACCATAACTCTTGCATGGATACGATCCTCACCACACTTATGGAAGATTTTTGTGTCCAACCGAGTGGCTCAAATTCAATCATTAACAGATGTCCATTCGTGGTGTTATGTTAACACTAATGAAAATCCTGCTGACTTGTTATCAAGGGGATTATTGCCATCAGATCTTCTTCATAATGATTTGTGGTGGTACGGCCCTTCTTGGCTTTCGAAACCAAAGGAATGTTGGCCAGTAAATCCAGAATCAACAGAAAACTTGCCTGATGAGAATCTTCCTGAATCTCGCTCAAAGTTAATTTCTTTGGCTTCCACAATTCCCTCTTATGATTTCGATCTAATTGAGAAGTCCTCGAATTTAAATAAGCTCATCAGAACAACAGCTTATTGTCTAAGGTTTTTTAGAAATTTAAAACTTTCCAAAGTGGGAGAAACTCTATGTTCCGGCATTCTTACGGTTGAAGAATTGAATGTGGCATTGTACACCCTTGTAAAACTAGTTCAATCACAAACATTTGCCCAGGAAATTAGTGACTTATCTGTTTCCAATGAAGTCAATTCCAAAAGTAAACTGTTGAAACTGAATCCTTTTATTGATTCTGAAGGTATTTTGAGAGTAGGAGGAAGGATTAAGCACTCGAACTTTTCGTATGAGAAAAAATTCCCTGCCATTCTACCGATCAGGGGAAAACTTTCCCTACTTATTGTCCAAAGGGAACACATTCGACTCCTACACGCAGGTCCTCAAAACCTACTTGCATCTATTCGGGATCGGTTTTGGATCTTATCGGGTCGAAATCTAGTTAGAAAGGTTGTCAGGAATTGTACGCGTTGTTTTAGATTTGATGCTACAGCTGTAAAATACAGAATGGGTGATCTACCGGCTGCACGGGTAACGCCTGCGCGACCATTCATGAATTCTGGAGTTGATTTTTGTGGTCCTTTCAATATCAAAGACAGAATGACGAGAAATTATAAGTTGATTAAGGCTTACATATGCGTTTTTGTTTGTCTTAGCACAAGGGCCATGCACCTGGAATTGGTCACCGATCTTTCGACGGCTTCTTTTTTGGCTGCTTTACGTAGGCTTTTTTCACGGCGTGGTATCTGTGCTAACATTTATAGCGACAATGGTTCTACATTTGTTGGAGCTAACAATGAAATCAAAAAATTTCTTAGGTCAAGCGAATCAGAAATTCAGTCTGAGTTGTCATCTAATAATGTCAAATGGCATTTTATCCCTCCTAGGGCTCCGAATTTCGGGGGTCTTTGGGAGGCCGGAGTCAAATCGACAAAGTCTCACCTTAAACGCGTTTTGTCAAATACGATTCTAAATTATGAAGAATTTATAACGGTTTTGTCCCAGATCGAGGCATGTCTAAATTCCAGACCATTAAGCCCTTTGAGTCCTGATCCTAATGATCCGGAACCTCTAACACCCGGGCACTTTCTGATCGGGACCAAGCTAACAACACTACCAGAACAGGATATGACTGACGTCCCTTCCAATCGACTTTCAAGATACCAATTAACACAAAAGCTGGTACAGCATTTTTGGAAGAGATGGTCCAAGGAGGTCATTTCGGAAATGCAGCAACGTATTAAATGGCATAAGAATTTTGGCCAGTCCCTTAGACCTGGGGTTGTTGTAATGGTCAAGGAAGATAATTTGCCACCGCTACAATGGAAGTTGGCTGTAGTAGATTCCGTTCATCCTGGTTCGGATGGAATTGTACGAGCAGCAACTCTTAGGACATCTTCTTCTATCATCAAGAGACCAGCCAACAAATTGTGCATTCTGCCTATCAACGAACAAGATGGAAGCGATATTGCCGCCTAATGGACGCCAAGGGGGGCGATATGTTCACGCTAACAGTGAAGTGAGGGGAAGCGGTAATGGTGAGCTGTTTTGTGCTTGATTTGTTTTGTATACAACCGATATGAACGAATTTCGCGAACTTCATATGTATATGTATTTTATTCATTTTGATTCGATGTATTGAGATCATTCACTTACCAGCTTTAGACAAAGAAGCATGTTTTATAAATCCAAGTCAAATGATAAACCTTTAATTGTGTTAAATGTAGTTTTGTTGTGTTAAATAATAAAAAGTGATTAACAAAGTTCTGTTGTACTCTATTCGCAACAGTAACATAATAATAATCCTACACTAAAACAGAGTGGATGCCTTTCTTCGTTTTTTTTATACATGAAAATTTGAATGAAATAATTATTTATACATTTGAAGTAGTAGCTTAACGACTTAATATATTAACAATGGCATGTGATTTTCAAAATCCAAACCATTAAAGGTCAGAATGGTAATGGGGTATATTAAAAAAGTTGATTATTATTTGTTACAAGTGTAAAGAAAGTGTAATTAACTAGCACGCAACGCCACATAAATTTTTTAATGAGTTGCCTTTATTGTCCTCATATTAAAACATTTCATAAAAGAATGAATTCTACTGTTCAATTAATAACTGCGTACGTATTTTGATCATTAATTTAGCCTACACATGCGTCAGTCAAAAGAAATTATTACAATTAATATGAACATGTTTAAGTATGTTATTATTGCTGAACGGATGAAGCATTTTATTTTTTAGGTTTGGTGGTGATTCAATGCACTTTGCAAAAATAAAATAACCAAAAGAAACACAATGGAAATATAATAAATTTAATTAACAATAGCGGAAAAAAGAAGTGGAATAGTTGAATAACAGATCAGAAGTGTTTGTAGTTTTGAAAATAAATTTTAACGAATACGGAAGAGAATGAAACTTGGAAAGAGTGATTAGATGAAATACTAAGAAACAGATTTTACCTCAATGTACCAAGAAACCCAATATTAAAATGCAATTAAGAAGCAACAAGTGTTAGAAAAAAACTCTCCTCTAAGTTAAAAATCTTTATTTTTCAAGTGGCCTACAAGGTGTCTGTGCATAAACTGTCTCACCAGTAAAACATATATCAGTCAAGTATTTCACGACTTCCCGACCGTAAGATTACATTTCTTAAAGTCAAAACACAATAAATACTATTTCATGGCCAACTCCGCACTAATATTTCCAGATGAATCAACGACCCNGTATTTCACGACTTCCCGACCGTAAGATTACATTTCTTAAAGTCAAAACACAATAAATACTATTTCATGGCCAACTCCGCACTAATATTTCCAGATGAATCAACGACCCATCGACGCCGCTTCGGTTTGTTATTGTTACTTTTGTTTTTTTTTTTTTTTAATCGCTTACAGTTTCGGCCATGCTACAGCACCATGCGTCCTCGCAGGCCTCACTTTTCAGGCGTCGCTGATGTCTGAACTCTGGACCTAAGAACAGAAACATTTTTGTTTTTCCAGGTCTCATGTATGTTACATTAAATATTTATAACGAACTTTTCGTTACGATTTTTGTTTGAGAGCCCACACCTTTGCGGTTACTCTTTACGTTAACAATTCTGATCAATACGTCATTGATTCTTAACCAATGCGTCATCGGTTTTTGACCAATTCTTCATCGGTCCGTTATTGCCTCAACAATTCATTAAGTGCATTTGGGACACTTAGTAAGTCCCTCAGACATTCTCTGATGCACTGCTTTCGTTATCGCTTTCATCGTCGAAAGCGTCACAAGAGTACGGCTTCATTCTGTCTATAGCACACACACCCCTGTAAAACTTGTTTGCACGCGTCGTGCCTGGGATGTCTTCAATATAGTATCTATCGTGTTGCAACACCTCTCTTATTATGAAGGGGCCGTCATACTTAGGGAGCAACTTTTTGCTCTTTCCGTCATTTGCCCCAACATTTTTCAGGATCAATACTAGCTGACCCTTTTCGTACTTGGGGGCTTCTTTGCGTTTTGCGTCAAAACGTTTCTTACTTTTTCTTGCTCCTTAGCAATATTTGTACTCGCTTCGTTGCGAATATCATCGATAGTCTCTGTTAACCCTGTTGTTCCGGTAACGTCTACCACCACCTCGTTGGCCAAGAACGCATCACCCTTATTGCGCGGTCTATATCCCATCAGTAACTCATAGGGACTTTTCCCGGTCGCTTTACTTACAGTCGAATTATAGGCGAATTGAATTTTGGATATGTTTCTATCCCATTTGTCTTCGCTTTCTTCTAGCGAACTGGCTATTGAACTTAAGATTATGCTGTTCATGCGCTCCACTTGGCCGTTTGCCCTGGGAGTCGCCGTGACATTTAAAACAGATTTTATACCCGAGTCTTTACAAAAATCTACAAACTTTTTGCAGGTGAAACAAGAGCCTCGGTCTGATATGACTCGTCTAGGTGACCCAAACATGTCTATAATTGTCGTAAGAAAATTCAGTACAGGGCCCACTTTGGTACTCTGCACTGCTTTGAGAAAAATGAATTGTGTAAATGCCTCAACGACAACCAGCAAATAATTGTTTTTTTGCTGCTACTCACGAATGGCCCCAGATGGTCAATTTGTATAGTGTCAAATGGTGTTGGACTTTTTGGTATTGGGTGTAATAATCCCGGCTTCTTTCCCGTCGGCTTTTTGTTATATAGGCAGTTTAAACAGTTTGAAATTTATTTTGCCACATAACGTCGCATTCCCGGGAACCAATATGTTTTACCAATTGTTTCCAAAGTCTTATCAAGAGCAAAATGACCTGCTTCGTCGTGATAATATCGCAAAATTTGTCGCCGTGCTAGTTTCGGGACGACCCAACGTAATCCTTGTTCGGTTTGGCGATATAAACGATGTTGCTGTATTTTATATTGTTTATGAAGATCGCGTTCCTCGGCATCTATCGGCGCGCGATTCAAAACTTCGAGTATGTATTTGCACCTTTCGTCTTTTAATTGGACCGACAATACCCAATCCTCTTCGACAATGTTGGTTGAAAGTACGGGAATACAATCTAAATTTTGAATGTCATCTGAAAATACGGGGTTTCGGCTTAAAGCGTCCACGTGAGACATAGAATGTCCGGGCCTATATTCGATTGAGAAATCAAACTCGGTGATCAGTAGCCACCAACGCCCTATTCTTGGAATTAAATCGCGTTTTGTCAATGCCGTGCGTAAAGCGTTACAATCTGTTATGACTTTAAATTTAATTCCGACTATATAGACGCGGAAATGAAGTAATGAGGTGACTACGGCAAGGGTCTCTAATTCATAAGAGTGATACCTTTGCTCTTCTTTGCTGGTTTTTCTACTAAAAAATTTTACGGGTCGCAGGGAATTATCCCTTTGTTTTTGGAGCAGAATACCTCCCAAACCTATTTTAGACGCGTCGGTATGTACTTCTGTATGTGCCTCCGCATCATAAATCGCCAATAACGGTCTACTTGTCAGTTTATTTTTCAAAGTCTTGAAAGCCGCTTCTTGTTTTTCTTCCCACACAAACGGTACGTCTTTCCTTGTTAATTGTGTCAATGGAGAAGCTATCGTCGCAAAATTCGCTATATATTTGCGAAAGTAACTCGCAAGTCCAATAAATTGGCGTATTTCGCGGACAGTCGCGGGCCTAGGGAATTGTTCGATTGCCAAAGTTTTTCTACTTCCCGGCTTAATACCTTGCGCGCTAATTTCATGTCCCAAATATTCTCATTCTTTTTGAAAAAATAAGCACTTCGTCAGTTTTACGGTCAAGTTTGATTCCCTAAATAACTATAAAAATGGGACAAACCTTCGTCTATGTTTTTCGACGGTATCAGAACATCGTCCATATAGGCCATAGCTACCGAGAACCGCAAAGGTCCTAAAACTTGGTTAATCGTTCTTTGAAACACCGCTGGTGCATTTACGAGTCCGAACGGCATTCGTACATACTCGTAATGCCCGTCAGGGGTGACGAATCCGGTCTTAGGAATGGATTCTTTTGCTAGAGCTATTTGATAATAACCCGATGCTAAGTCGAGCGACGTAAAGTATTCGCAACCTTTCAACCGATCAAGATGTTCCTCCACATGTGGTAAGGGGTGTTTGTCCTTAATCGTTTTTGCGTTGAGTTTTCGAAAGTCTACGCATAATCTCATACTACCGTCTTTCTTTTTTACCAAAAGAATTGGGCTAGCATAAGCGGAATTCGATTCTTGAATAATTTTGTTTTCAAGTAGGTCGTTTATGATTTCTCGTGTCTGTTGCCTTTCAGCGTACGACAATCTATAAGGGCGGTACGTTACAGGGTCGTCGTCTTTGAGATTGATTTCCATTTCAACTTTTGTACATTTGCCTATTTCACTAGTCGTTGTAGCAAAACAATCGCGATACTCGTTTAATAACTTCAATAATAGAGTTTTAATACTTGTATCCAGCGATTGGGAAACGAGTGGCTTTATATCCTCGAAAGTGAAAAGCTTATAATCTACGGGGCCTGTTATTGCTAATACTCTACTTGTACTATCATGGTCGCGACAAGATTCTTTATCTTTTACACAGGGATTACCGCGTACAACGATTTGGCCCTTGTGGTAAACAACAGGTAAATCAGAGACATTACAAACTCCCACACAACCGTGTTGCGCTTGGGTTATGCATCTAACGATAAGATGCTCTCGATATGGTAAACTTCTTACCTGTCCTTCGACATAGACTTCACCTTGATACTGCTGCCTGTTCGTCACGGGTACGTAACCCATGGTTTTTGGCGGCACCTCGACATCTTCGTCGGCTATGATGGCAACTTTTCGTTCATCTTGTCCGTCCTCCAGGATGCGAACCTCATCTTTCCGCGCCACCAGAATCTTATTTTTGTTTAGGAATTCTTGTCCAATAAGCACGGGGTAAACTTGAACAGAATTTTCCACTACCAAAGCTTTGACGTTCGCTTCAGCTAAGTCCACTTGCAGCAGCACGTTTACCGTTTCCACGACTTTAGTTACACTCTCATTGTACCCGAGAACAACAGCAGAACTTTTCTCGCATTTGAGTTGTAAACTGTCTGCCACATCCCGGCGAATAATGACACCTCCACATCCGGTGTCCACGTATCCCAAAAATTTTTGCCCATTCACTACACACGTCGCGTAGTAAGCTTTATTATCGGCACCAATAGTTTTACAGGACACGTTTTCCGCACGTTTTTCGGCGTTTTTGCGGCAATTTGCACTCGTATGACCTAATCTTTTACACTTTCCACACTATATTTTAGGTCTCATGCACGCGTTGGCTAAATGACCCACCTCGTGACAATTGTAACATTTGGGCTTATGTCGCGAGAACGATGTAATTCTTGACCGGGTGTTTCGATCGTCCCGTCTTCTCTTATTGTCTCTGAACGTTGATCTCATTACATTTTGACTTTGTCCTCGTTGACCTTCGTTACTTTGATTCACTAACGTTGACAAAAATGAAGAATATAGTACTTCCGGATTTTCGTATCGACCTGCACGAGCACCCGTCTGTATTATCTCGTTCGGGATGCCATCGATCACACAAGAGACAGCTTGTTGTTCGGATATTTCGCACGTTCGAATAAGCTCCATTTTACTGAAATAATATTGGCTCCACGATTCAGACTCTTCCTTCCTTCTGGCCAACATTGTTCTTAAAGCTGTTGCGAAATCACGGTGATCAGGGAAAGCTTGTAGCATTTTTCGTTTCCATTCCTCCCAGCTAAAGTCATAGTTCGGAAGACTATCATACCATTTCCTTGCAAGTCCTTCTAACCGGCTTTGCATGTACGCGATTTTCGTCGCCTCATTCCATCCGTTTGCCATTGCCATTTGTTCAATCTTATATATCCACTGAACGGCCGTCAAATTTGGAATTCCGGGCTCGAATTTCGGTACTGAATTAAATTTGTCTGGACCACATGTGAACTATTTCGCATCTTTAATTCGTCCACTAGGTGTCCTATCCGTTCTTCGGAAATGCTAGCGACCGCACTCCCAGACGTAGGACGCGGCGGCGTCCACGGAGACCGATTTCTCTCGCGCGACGGGTCTTCGCTTCGCGCTGGCCGTCGTCGCTTTTTGTGGCTATCTTGTTTTTTTTCACTCATTTTCGGAATATTTTGCACACAAACAAAACGAGCTTTAATGTTTTTACACACTCCACGGTGGCAAGAGATCACCGCTGCTCTGTTAGAAAAAACTCTCCTCTAAGTTAAAAATCTTTATTTTTCAAGTGGCCTACAAGGTATCTGTGCATAAACTGTTTCACCAGTAAAACATATATCAGTCAAGTATTTCACGACTTCCCTTCCGTCGCGTTCCCGACCGTAAGATTACATTTCTTAAAGTCAAAACACAATAAATACTATTTCATGGCCAACTCCGCACTAATATTTCCAGATGAATCAACGACCCATCGACGCCGCTTCGGTTTGTTATTGTTACTTTTGTTTTTTTTTTTTTTNAATACTATTTCATGGCCAACTCCGCACTAATATTTCCAGATGAATCAACGACCCATCGACGCCGCTTCGGTTTGTTATTGTTACTTTTGTTTTTTTTTTTTTTATCGCTTACACAAGAATTATACAGCATGTAAGCGAAATTAAAATGTAAAGGATTAGTGGAAAGTATAAGTAATAAAGTAATTTGTAGAGAGCATAATGGAAAAGTACAGATACAAAAGGTTTTAAGGATATACATTTGAAAAGATATTTACATAATGACAATAGGAAATATTTACAAAAGAAAGAATTGAATTATGTTTTACTTTAGCGTTTTTAGTATGTTTAATAAATAAAAGCATAAATTAAACACTAAGATATAACAATAACTTCAATTTATGTACACGAAACAAAATCCTTGAACGAAAAAAGAAATATACAACAGACGGAAAACATAAAAGTTGAAAAGACACAAAAACACAACAAGACACAAAAAATTTATATACAAAAACAATGAAAACAGGCAGGCAATTAACAATAAAGAAATGTTATAGACTTACTCGAATGTTGGCAGCAGAGTGGTTAGTGAGTATGTTCTTTTTTTGTTGTTTAGATTATGCTCGAGGAGGGGAAATTTTCAAAAGACACCTCCTGAAGGGAGGTAGTGTCGGATTTTTACCGACTAAAACCCCTCCTCGAGCGGGGAGGTAAACCCTGTGGATTTTTCAAACCCGGGAGACAAGTGGAAAGCTGGGTATTAGGGATAGGGTTGAGATGGGAAATCGTCTAAGTGTTGGTGGACGGGAGTATTGGGGTGGAAACGGGAGTAGGTGGTCCATCTCTGATGTGGTGGGTGGACACTCGCGCTAAAAAGCGAAACTTGGAAATAAATTTGAGCGGAAGAGGGCGGCTCATTGTAGAAGGTGACAGGGCCTTCGGAAACGGTCGTTGGGTTTCGGTGCGAAGTTGGAGAGTGCCGAGGGTTTGGGTGGCCTGACACTGAGGCCTGGAGATTTGCCGCGAATGTGATTGCAGCCTCGGGGAGAGAAGGTAGACCGGTTTCAATCAGAATTTGGGTGTTTCTGACGAACCACGGGTAGTTAAGTGCGGAGCGAACGGGAAAAGAAAATTGCCTCCGATTTGGTCTCGTTAATGGAAAGTTTCCATTTCCGGTACCAGTTTAGGAGCTGGGGTAGAAACCTATTGATTCTTGCCGTGCATTGGAGAATGGTACTTGAAGAGTTTATGATAGCAATGTCATCAGCGTACAGGGCAGTCAGAATTGAAGTGTGGGAGGGGATGTCCGCGCAAAACAGGTTAAACAGAATAGGGGATAGTTTGGAGCCTTGTGGGACACCGGCTGTGACGGGTTTACTGGCAGAAAGAGCAGAGCCAACGCGGACCCGAAGGCTTCTGTCTGTGAGGAAGGACCTGATAACCCCAACTAGAAAGTGTGGGATGTTAAGGGCGATAAGTTTGGAAATGAGACCTTCGTGCCAGACTCGGTCGAAGGCTTGTTGGACGTCAAGAAGGAGCATGGAAGTGTGACGCCGCTTGTTGAGGTTGTCGGAGATGTGTTCAGTAACACGAAGAAGTTGGTGTCCGGTGCCGTGTTGCCTGCGGAAACCGTGTTGAAAATCAGGGAGAAGGTTGTTTTGCTCCACGTGGTCTAAGAGCCGAGCGAGAAGGACGGATTCTACTACTTTGCTCAGCGAACTGAGCAGGCTGATGGGCCTGTAGCTTGAGGGAGAGCTGAGCGGCTTCCCTTTTTTGGGGAGACAGATGACAGTGGCTTCTTTCCAGACCAAAGGAAAGTGGTGGAGCCGCATGATGGCGTTTGTGATGTTGCACAGTGCGGTTATGTGCTTTGGTGGCAGGACTTTAAGGACTCCGTTAGCAATTCCGTCAGCGCCAGGGGCTTTTCTCTTTTTTAGAGAGCGGATAATGAGAAAGATTTCTCGTGGGGACGTGTGTTTGAAGTCGGAATTTAGGGGAACGAAGTTCTGGGAGACGGCTTTGGTACGCTCGTGAAAGTCGGCAAGATCCACTGGGCTTGGTAGTGGGGAGCACTGGAGACACAAAGAGTCTGCGAAGATTGCAGCTTTTTCTTCGTCTGAGGAATAGGTGGAGCCGTTCTGTTTAAGAGGCGGAAGATGGGGAGCTCTGTTACGAAGGGAACGGATCACTTTCCAGGTGCTTCGTGGATGTTTTTCTGCCTGAGCGATATAGTCGTCGAAGGATGCGCTGCGGAATTCGGTTAGACGAGTTTTTAGTTCTCGTTGAAGGGCGTTTACCTCTGCACGTTGGGCGGGGACGCGGTATTTATTCCACAGACGTCGGGCCTTGTTTTTCCTCTTAAGGAGGTCAAGGATGTCTGCTGGGAGGGTTCTGTCTTTGGTGGGCGTTGGGCGGGAGGTAGTGGAGAGCTCGACTGCGCTGGTAATCTCGTTTGACAGGAGATTCACAGCTTCGTCAAGTTCCGCTATTGTGCGAATTGGAGTGCACTTGAATGAAGATTTTTCCAGGGTGTAACGAAGGTGCAACCAGTCTAGTGACGTGGTTGGGTTTGGGGGGTTGAGGATTGGGCGGCCGACTTCAATAAGGGCTGGGAGATGGTCCGAGCTTAATGCGTCTAAGACGATAGGATCGGCGGAAAGTGTGACATTTTTCGTGACGAAAATGTCAAGAATGTCAGGGGATTGATGGTGGGGGTAAGGGAGGAATGTGGGGTCAGATGGTGCTTCAACTGTGAAGTTGAACTGAAGAATTTTGGCTAGAAGGGGGTTGCCTTTATTATTTGTTTGTCGACAGCCCCAAGAGACGTGTTTAGCGTTGAAGTCGCCTGCAACGATGGTCGCCTGGGGGGAGTAGAAGGGGGAGTTCAGAAAGGTCTCTGTCCGAAAGAGGGGAGTAGAGAGAGATAATCCTAAGAGAGCCGGAAGTTAGTGAAACTTCGATGCCTACTGTTTCTAAACAGTTTGTGGCCAAAGAGATAGGCCTGTGTTTTAATGAATTCCTAACTAGTATGGCGACACCGCCGGCACTGCGGTTTTCACGGTCACTTCTGTAGGAAGAGAAATTCGGGACGAAAAGTTTGATTTTTTCGGACAGGTGAGTTTCGGTGAGGCAAGCAACACCGATTGACTTATCCTCGAGGAAGTGTTCGAGTTCAGTCAATTTGCCTCTAATGCTTTGGGCATTCCAGGTAACTATACGAAGGTTGTCTGACTGGGCGGTGTTAGACATTGGTGGTTTGTTGTAAGGCGGCGACAATGCTGGCGACCATGGTTTGAACAATGACTTGTCTTTGTTCCAAACTTGGGATTGCAACTACAGCTGGTGCAGTGCTCGTGTTGCGTTTTTGGGCGTGGGGAGGGGGGGCGGTTCTTACTGCCTTGGCGTAAGACATTTGGGGTGCTACCAAAGTGGTAGCCGAAGGATGGGCGGTAGTTTTTGTGCTTTGGGAAGCAACGGGAGTGACGGTTTTCTTGGGGGGTGAAGGGGAGGTCTTTTTGGGAACCTTGGGGCAGCCGCGGTAGGTGGCGCGGTGGTTACCTTTGCAATTGGCACAAGTGGGAGTATTATCCTTCTTGTCCTTGGATTTGCACTCGGCAGTGATGTGGTTACGGCCGCAGAATGCGCAGACCCAGGCTGCGTGACAGTAGTTGGCTGTAAGGAAAAACTTCATACAGCGGCGGCATTGGGGAACATCCTTTGTTGCCGTTTTCGGCTCAACTTTGATGTTGAGGCCGCAGAGTTTACCAAGGTCGAAAATTGCCTTGGAGTTGGAGGCGGTCTTATCAAGACGGACGGAAACAAGGGGCCAGATTTTATTACCTTTAGACATACGATGTATGCCTTTGATAATAAAGCCTTTGTGGCTTAGTTCGGACTCGATGTCCTCTGTTGGGATGTCTTCGCAGACACCGCGGAT
The DNA here is from genome assembly GCF_000699045.2 of Agrilus planipennis. Classification (NCBI taxonomy): domain Eukaryota; kingdom Metazoa; phylum Arthropoda; class Insecta; order Coleoptera; family Buprestidae; genus Agrilus; species Agrilus planipennis. The sequence continues at coordinate 473,192 of NW_020438908.1, read as the reverse complement.
ATAACTACATGGAGGTCACGGTCCTGCTGTAGTTGGTTAGTAGAAAATTGGACTTTGGATTCGTCTAGGAAAGACGATAGACGACGAAAATCGTCGATAGATTTGGGGTAGACTCGAATTGAGTCTTTGGTGTTTACAGACCTACGGGCGGTGATGCCGAGATTGTCCATGGCACGAAGAATTTTCGGCCAAAGGGACTTCTGTCGTATGACGATTGGGGGTGGAGACTTTTGACTTGGACTTGGTTCGAAGTCCGATTCGTTGTCCGAGGGGGAAGATGACTCGGACGAAGACAGAAAAGGCTGTTGTCGGCGGCGCTTGTTAGCGCGTTTGCCGGCTTTGACGAAACCGTCGTTCTCTCGTCGGTCCGTGTGCAGGAAACGGCTGTCGGAAATTGTTACCGGTCACACGTGCTGTGTGCCGCCTAGTAACGGCCGGCTAGTCTGGCGAGCGAACGGACCTTGTCGCGCCTTCGTCGATGGACACCTTGAGGACCGAACTAGTGCTAGAGCGGTTAAAGAAGTTTATTTACAGACAGTACATATACATGAGAAAAGACAAAGACAACTATATATGTATGTACAACCTATTCTAACCTAACCTAACCTACTGATACTTCACTAATGATATTTACACCGGAACGGATCTACATGTATACAAAGGCAAGCAAATATATATATATATATATACAACAAAACCTATCGTAACCTATCTCAATATATAAGCAATACATATAAGGCATAGATATACAGATGGTCGTAAATGTGTATGAGTGAACGATGGCTGGCTAAAGACGTAGCCGAGCGATAAGTAAGTAGCCTTGGCTAAGAGGGTAGCCGAAGGATGACGTTCGTGGTTCCTCATGGCTAAGAGAGTAGCCGTCGAGGAATAGTGGCTAAGGCGTAGCCGACTGGTAGTTGTGAGTGGCTAAGAGGGTAGCCGACTGGCCTTCTGTGCCTACTCCCCCCACCGAGCAGCGGTCGCGCGCTGTCATTGGCTCGCACGATCAACGCGCTGCTACTATACATACTGGTGGTGGTGGAGTAGGGTCGATTTCGGCGGCTGGCGGTCGACGGGTGAACATCGCTCTCGTCTCGGAAGGCGGAAGGGCGGCGGCGGTAACACGCTGCTGTAGTCGTCTGAAATCGCGGACTGGCTAGAGAACGATTGTGGCGGTTGTCGAGCGAGTTTTATGCTACAGCGGCTGCTGGTAGACTATCGCTAAAGGTGTGGAAGGAGTGGGAACTTATATAATTTGGAGGAGTGGGTAGAAGTAGGGTGAAAATAATTTTTGGAGGAGAAAGATGAGAGTGGGTGAAGCGACGATCTCCTGAGTTGTTAAAATAAAAGGAGATATATTGTGTATTCGTTAGCTTTGACCAAAAATCTGCCACGAAATGGACAGCAACGGTATCACCGCCCGCCGAGCCATTAATACCCAGGACTGCATCCGCGTCTACCCTAAATCCGTTGACGATTTCCGGCGCTTATCTTCCTTTCTCGACGAATCAAAGGTCGAATTTTCCACTAACCAGCTCCAACAAGACAGAGACCTTCATGTCATTATCCGTTGAGTTTGTGAATCTATTCCCGACGACGAAATCACTTCCGAACTGTCTTTAAAATGCTTTTCTATCCGTGGCGTCCACCGTACGTCCAACGGTGGCAAAATCTGGCCCCGTGTGTCTGTCCGTCTCGACAAATCCTCCCCAAACTCCAACACAATTTTCGATAAGTTCTGCGGGCTCAATGTCAAAGTTGAGCCTAAAAGAGCATCAAAAGACGTCCCACACTGCTGCCGTTTCATGAAATTCTTTCATACGNCTTGTTACCGGGCACACGTGCGGTGTGCCGCGTAGTAACGGCCGGCTAGTCTGGCGAGCGAACGGACCTTGTCGCGCCTTCGTCGATGGACACCTTGAGGAACGAACTAATGCAAGAGCGGTTAAAGAAGTTTATTTACAGGGATTTAAGTAAACTAAATACTAGATATATACAGACAATACACGGAATGGAAATAGCATAAGTAAACTAACAGAGAACAAAATATATATATATGAGTTATGTTACAAGTTACCTAGTCTAATCTTAATATAACCTAAATATATACACATAACCTAACCTAATAATCGTCCGGGGCACTCACAGCACAATCACGCACGAACCTAATCAAAGTCGATCCGGCGGAGCCGGTAGACCCGCCGGCGAGGTGTTGCCGGGAGCGGAGACACGAGTTGCGGCACCGGAGTGTAGCGCTGCCCTGACGGTGGTCGTGCGCGTTTCGGCGTGGCTGGTAGCGGCGACAGCGGAGCGGGCAGCGGCGAGACCGCAGACAACGGAGGTAGTCGCGGGGACGGCGGCTTCCCGGAATCCTCGGTCACCTTGGATGACTGACGGGGCTCGGGAAGCGGGGCGTAAGTATCCCGGAGCTCCTGGATAACCTGGGTCAGTTGTTGGGGCGACAATGCGTGGGGCGGTCCCTGGATGCGTCCTTGGTGACGGTCTCTCCGTTGTCTCCAACGGCGGGTGGATGCTCCTCGTCGATGGCGTGGCATTCGTACAGTGTGTCCTGGTAATAATTGTAGATGTACCTGTCTACACCCGGTGATAGCTGGTCGAGCGATGCGTCGTGGCCCTGGCTAAAAGGGTAGCCGAAGGTTGTCGTAGCAATCCCTCGTCGAGGAATAGTGGCTAAGGCGTAGCCGACTATGGGTACCGGTAGGTAAGGCGTAGCCGACTGGTAGTAAAGAGTAGGCTCGGTTTCGGCGGCTGGCGGTCGACGGGTGAACATCGCTCTCGTCTCGGAAGGCGGAAGGGCGGCGGCGGTAACAAAATGACCTTGGGCACGGTTGGGGCTGGCGTTGGGTCGGATTGGTTGGAGTTAGCGTTGATTGCTACGGATGAAGACTCCATGTCTTCGGTCACGGGCGTAGGGGCTGCTGCAGTTGAGTATAAACGAATAAATTCGTTTACCTGAGCGAGTTTGGCCTGAAGGTCACTGGCCAGGGCAATGGCGTCCGCAAGGGAAAATCCCTCCAAGAGTGCGGAGCTTTTGGGGATAGCCATGCTGAAAATGGCTATATAATTGGATGGTGTGTGGCTTCGCACAATCAGGTAAATAGGTATAAAATAGAGGAAAAAATATTGGCTTTAAAAAAAGGTTTGTTGTGTTAGTAAGTAAGGTACGTTGTAGTTCAAAGGGACATTGCGTACTCCGTCCCAGAGGACTGTTAATTGAAATATGATAAAGTAAAGCTCTTACCTTTTACAGCTGGGCTGAATATAATGGTGGCCTTGAGTAGTTAATTGTCCAGTAACGGACAGTTTTGTTGAACGCCTGGTTCGCTGGAAAGCTATGGTCGTTTCGGTGATATCAATCGGTGCGGTGCAGGTGATGTTCGTAGAACGAAGGTTCGGCAATCGTCTCTTCCTTTTTATACTCGCTTGCCTCCTTTCAGGAACATTCTCCAGCCGTCCAGAGAAGTCTCCTTTTCTTTTAACGGTTTAATTGCTTTCCCGGAACGCAGGTACGACACACACGTTTACAGATACGGCGCACATAAAGAAAAGCGCCCGCGGCTAGTCGGCGAATCGATAAGCCGCTAACACACACGTATGCCCGTTGACACACAATCACGCTCATGGTCGCTACAATACGTATTCGAATCATTATTATTCTGAATATTATTTTAATCCGATCACGCATCATTCGAATATCAAAATCATCCGAATATTTACAACACTAAAACATGCAGATAAATAATGACGTTTGAGAAGCATACTTTTTTGTGTAGATTGTTCTCGAGGAGCAGAAATCTTCAAAACACCCCATGAAGGGAGATAGTGTCAGATTTTTACCGACTAAAACCTCCAACTAAGAGTGAGAGGAAGGGGTGGCTCATTGTAGAAGGTGACAGGGTCTTTTGGTTTCGGTGCGAAGTTGGAGAGTGTCGAAATGGCAGGTTTGCGTGGCCTAACACTAAGGCCCGCTGATTTGCCGCGAATCAGAAGGTAAACCGGTTTCATTCAGAATTTGGTTGTTTCTGACGAACCAGGGGTAGAGTAGTGCGGAACGAACGATCCTCATGTAGGTGCCTTGCAGAGGTTCCGGGCGGTGGGGAAGGGCGCTGGCCCAAAAAGGAATGGCATAGGAGCAAATTTGATTCTGATAATGATTGCGTTAAATGCACGGATTATCGTATGTTGGGCGATGGAGTGGTTTCGGAAGAACAAACGGAAGTGGTGAAGCTGTATGATGGCGTTTGTGATGTTGCGCAGTGCGGTTATGTGCTTTGACGGCAGGACTACGAGGACTCTGTTGGGAATTCCATCGGCGCCAGGGGATTTTATCCTTTTCAGAGAACGTATAGTAAGGGAGATTTCATGGGGTGTAGTGTGTCTAATGTCGGAATTCGGGAGGACGCAGTTTTGGAAGACGGCTTTGGTACACGAAAGTCGGCAAGGTCCACTGGACTAGGTAGTGGGGAGCACTGGAGGCATAAAGAGCCTGCGAAGATTGCAGCTCTTTTTTCGTCTGAAGAGTAGGTGGAGCCGATCTGTTTTAGTGGCGGAAGATGGAGAGCACTGTTACGGAGAGAACGGATCACTTTCCATGTGCTTGAGGGATGTGTTTCTGTCTGTACATTAGCTTAAATTACTTAACTTACACCTAGTACAATGGTTGTTGTGTTTCTTTTGTAGTTCAATAAAATTTTAATTTTAGTGAGAAATATCGTGCAGTAATGTGCAATAAGGATGCTTATAGTGTGTTTTAGTGATTTATATCTTTTGGATATAGTTTTTAATTGCAGAAGGCAAAATTAACTATTATGAGTTTTAGTTGTAATTTTCTTGTTTATTTTAACAAAATGTCTCATAATTCAAACTATAAATCATGTTTAATATGTGGTAAGTATGGTTATATATTTTTATTTCCAAAAAAATAATGAAATGCGAAAAAAGGGATAAGTGTAATATCACGTAAAGATTCGACTCCATCAAAATATTCTGCAGTTTGCATACATCACTATAACGAAAATAACATTATAAAAACAGTAAAAAAAGTATCCACTGTCGGTTATGTTTTGAATGTGCTTTCAACATATCCAAAATTACGAGAAAATGATGAAACAGAAATTTACAATGTTGAAAATTCTCCCTTAGACATGTCAATCTATTTAAATTTTGAATTCCGATTATTTAAT
>NW_020438908.1:458167-466515 GCF_000699045.2 Agrilus planipennis | reverse complement strand
CTCTCCATATTTAAAAGGGCACCAACCAAAAACTACTGCGTAGAATTAATTGGAATTTTTCACACACAAGCCTTGCTATATGAGCTCTCAAAGCATATAAAAATTATACGGCTTAAATGTGAAGTTGGGTGCAAAAGAATACAATTAAATCCTCTGTCGGGAAAAAACGAAATGACTTTTCGAACAACCCTATATTTAAAGCTAACTAACTCCTTGGTAGATACTAATACTGCTATATCATCAGCAAATCTAAGCATACTAATTTTTTGTCCTACAGTTGTACTGTCTTTAATGATGTTGATCGCAACTTCGATGTACAGATTAAAAAGTAGCGATGACAGTGTGCATTCCTGTCTGACTCCCTTCCGAATATTTACTTCTCTACGTTGCAGCCCAGCTCTATAACTGCTTGTTGCTCTTTATACAAACTAAGTATTTCCCTTCTATTTTTGTAACTCATTCCTACGATTTTGAGTATATTTAAAATCTTGTCCCATTTAAGCCATTTGTCCCATAAGCTTTTTTCTAAATCTACAAATCCTTTGTACGCACTCTTTCTTTTTTCTATCGTTTTCTTTATTGTTACCCGTAAAGCTAGAATGACCTCCCGCGTTCCTCTATTTCTTTTAAGCCCAAATTGATCTTCCCCTAATAGTTCTTCCGCCCTTTTTTATATTCTCATCTGTACAGTTCTAGTTAAGATTTTTGACGCACGGGAAGTTAAGCTAATTGTTCCGTTTATAATCCTCTGGAACTTCCCCGTCTAATAAATATGACTAATTTAAACTAGCTTAAATATACAATCTTCACCTCTTGTCCTGCATGTTTTAGAATTTCAATGAATACTTGTAACATAATAATAATCCTACACTAAAACAGAGTGGATGCCGTTCTTCGTTTTTTTTATATATGAAAATTTGAATGAATTAATTATNTTTCTTTGAACGGTTTAATTGCTTTCCCGGAACGCAGGTACGACACACACGTTTACAGATACGGCGCACATAAAGAAAAGCGCCCGCGGCTAGTCGGCGAATCGATACGCCGCTAACACACACGTATGCCCGTTGACACACAATCACGCTCATGGTCGCTACAATACGTATTCGAATCATTATTATTCTGAATATTATTTTAATCCGATCACGCATCATTCGAATATCAAAATCATCCGAATATTTACAACACTAAAACATGCAGATAAATAATGACGTTTGAGAAGCATACTTTTTTGTGTAGATTGTTCTCGAGGAGCAGAAATCTTCAAAACACCCCATGAAGGGAGATAGTGTCAGATTTTTACCGACTAAAACCTCCAACTAAGAGTGAGAGGAAGGGGTGGCTCATTGTAGAAGGTGACAGGGTCTTTTGGTTTCGGTGCGAAGTTGGAGAGTGTCGAAATGGCAGGTTTGCGTGGCCTAACACTAAGGCCCGCTGATTTGCCGCGAATCAGAAGGTAAACCGGTTTCATTCAGAATTTGGTTGTTTCTGACGAACCAGGGGTAGAGTAGTGCGGAACGAACGATCCTCATGTAGGTGCCTTGCAGAGGTTCCGGGCGGTGGGGAAGGGCGCTGGCCCAAAAAGGAATGGCATAGGAGCAAATTTGATTCTGATAATGATTGCGTTAAATGCACGGATTATCGTATGTTGGGCGATGGAGTGGTTTCGGAAGAACAAACGGAAGTGGTGAAGCTGTATGATGGCGTTTGTGATGTTGCGCAGTGCGGTTATGTGCTTTGACGGCAGGACTACGAGGACTCTGTTGGGAATTCCATCGGCGCCAGGGGATTTTATCCTTTTCAGAGAACGTATAGTAAGGGAGATTTCATGGGGTGTAGTGTGTCTAATGTCGGAATTCGGGAGGACGCAGTTTTGGAAGACGGCTTTGGTACACGAAAGTCGGCAAGGTCCACTGGACTAGGTAGTGGGGAGCACTGGAGGCATAAAGAGCCTGCGAAGATTGCAGCTCTTTTTTCGTCTGAAGAGTAGGTGGAGCCGATCTGTTTTAGTGGCGGAAGATGGAGAGCACTGTTACGGAGAGAACGGATCACTTTCCATGTGCTTGAGGGATGTGTTTCTGTCTGTACATTAGCTTAAATTACTTAACTTACACCTAGTACAATGGTTGTTGTGTTTCTTTTGTAGTTCAATAAAATTTTAATTTTAGTGAGAAATATCGTGCAGTAATGTGCAATAAGGATGCTTATAGTGTGTTTTAGTGATTTATATCTTTTGGATATAGTTTTTAATTGCAGAAGGCAAAATTAACTATTATGAGTTTTAGTTGTAATTTTCTTGTTTATTTTAACAAAATGTCTCATAATTCAAACTATAAATCATGTTTAATATGTGGTAAGTATGGTTATATATTTTTATTTCCAAAAAAATAATGAAATGCGAAAAAAGGGATAAGTGTAATATCACGTAAAGATTCGACTCCATCAAAATATTCTGCAGTTTGCATACATCACTATAACGAAAATAACATTATAAAAACAGTAAAAAAAGTATCCACTGTCGGTTATGTTTTGAATGTGCTTTCAACATATCCAAAATTACGAGAAAATGATGAAACAGAAATTTACAATGTTGAAAATTCTCCCTTAGACATGTCAATCTATTTAAATTTTGAATTCCGATTATTTAATGAATTGTGATCTAGATGACTCCTTAATTTACATTTCAGGATATACAGTTCATTTTGCTCGCATAAATCAAACGAAATCCTTTATTATTTAACAACAAATATCAGGATTTAAACATAAAATGTAATAGGTATTTACTTATTTTTTATATTTATGCCGTTGTAAAACGAAGTCAAAGATTGTGCACTTAGTGCAATAAAACTAGCACCGAGAAGTGTCCTAAGGCGCTTTCGCTAGCGTCCTGCAGGTAACTGATTTCAAGTTAACCGAGCGGCATGGCCTGTAGGTTTAGACCACTACTTAGCATTCGGGAGGACACCGGTTCGATTCCGGGTCCGTCTGCCTTGGTCCAAGTTTTCTGTGGTATCCTTGGATCACTTAGGCAAATGCTGGGGCAGTAATATTCCATAGATAATCTTTCATTCTCTTTTGTCTTCATTTCGTCCGTCTCAACTTTCTCACCCGAACAACCACTCACCCATTCCCACGATTCCTGAAAGCAGGCTGAAGAGGGCCTTCCGCCTTACCTTCCGGCATATTCCGGAGGGACTGCCCGCCCACCAGGATTACTGGCTGATGGGAATAAAACACCCAAAAGTTTTTTGATTTCAAGCAGTTCCAATTCTAATTCTATTTATGCAACATCCATATTTTCTATATCCTTTCCATTTCTTATTTCAAGTTAAGCGTTAAGTAAAAAGTAAGTTAAGTGTAAGTAATAAGAAGTTAACTTTGTTTTAGGGTGTTTACGAGTTTCATATTCCAACACGCACATATTGGGATATGTGATTCCATCTGTAGCACAGACCGGACTCCAGATAGAAGGACAATTACACAGATCGTTGCCTTGACATTCAAAACAGCAGCCTAAGAACAACAATACCAGTAAAACCACCTTCATTTCCATTGATCTCGTGATCATATTGACACCTAAGGGAATATAAATGAATGAATTCTACTGTGGAACTAATAACTGTGTTTCTATTTTGAAATATGTTCCCGGCTTTCTTTTTGTTTTGTGAAATATTCACGGCGTTTATAAATGTGTTTGTATGTTAGTAAATTACTTCCAATTGTTAATTTGGTTTTTATATGAGAACTGCGAGGTCTCATTGCCAATCAGCTAAATCCAGGAACCCCTAACTAGATTTCTCCCGAAGCAATTATGTGTAGTTCTTGGCCTTAGCAAAGTGGCGCCCAAGTTCTATTTTTTTTAATATTATCCATTTTGCATACATAACGAATAGACAAGCTTAATATTACTTTTTAGAAGTTTAGAGGTCATAATTACCGAGCACGCGGCACCACTGCTTCCTAAGGTAATAATGTCTTAAAAAATTACTAAAACAAATGGTATTCAGTGAGTTTTTATTTACTCTTTAAAACATTTTTTTAATTTGTTTCAATCAAACACTTTTCTTGTCAACTTCTTCTTTAGGTTCCATCGCAAGCTCCTCTATGTTTCATCTTTAGTCCACGCTTTCGACGTGCTTCACACTTCAGCCAACACTTATTAGGATATGTTTGTCCATCTGTTCCACAAACTGGATTATATTCACGAGTACAAGTACATGCGTCTTTACCTTGAATTGTAAAACAACACCCCAATAACAACAATATCAATAAAATCACATTCATTTCTATTGATCTCTTTACCAAATTCACAACTAAAGTAAATATAAATGAATGAATTCTACATTCGTGTTTTGAAATATTAAATACACGCGAAAACAATTGATCATTAATTTAGCCTACACATACACAAGACAATTAAAATAAACATGTTTAAGTATGTGATTTTTGCTACATTAATAAAGCGCTTTATTGCAATTACTTTATATGTATTAAGTATCCATTAAACCATATAATTGATATCTATCTGTATGATTGTTGATCAATAAATGGACGGTATCACACTTTTATTTGTTTAAAATCAATTTACTATACACAAGAAAGTACATTTTAAGTCTAAGGACCCATATCAGTCGTTTGTAGACAAATGAAATTTTTTAATCATGGATTACTCTTTTTATGCAAGATAGAAGAGTGGTCGAAATCATACATCGAAGCTCTCATTATTATCTAGTTTTCGTTTTCCTTTTGTTTAGAAAAACCTTAGAACTTATTAAATAAATTCCAGCCACATTGTAATGAGAACCTGCTCTTCGGGCAAATGGCAGTGTCGACAGAATACAGACCACTTCGAATTATTTTATTCGATTATGGTAACGTGCCTATCACGTTGAGGTTAGCTACGCAGGGATTCGTTTTAGCAAGTAGATATCCATATATTTAAATGGACCTTGTTGAAGCAAACGTAATCCTAAAATGTAGCATTGTACTACAGATAGCGTTTACCACGCCATTTGTGGTATTTTATATACAAAAATGTTATCATTTTTTAGGAAGTTTTTCAAATATATTGATTATATTTCAAATATGAAGTGGTAACGCATCCAGTCACGACATGTTGCCTTTCATTTACCCCTTACTTCATTTGATGAAAAAAAATTGTTTTTGTCTGCTACGTACCATCAGAAGAACTAAAAGGCCAATGTCTTCGCAGACAACAACAGTTGCATTAGCAACCGATTCTTCCATTGCAGTTTCAATAATTAAAACATCTACTTTTAAATGTTTCCATGAGCTTTGCAATAATTTTTTTTAATTACTTTTCAAATAATTTCAAAAGATCCAGAGACCATAGTGGTTCTTCATGATTGCTCCATAGCCTTGATATTTTTATTATTGTCGTCATATCTACCAATACAACGATGACGTTACTTACAAAATGATTTTGAATATAATTTGCATATCTATTAAAAACCCCAAAGAAAAGTATCATTTTGCTGCCATATACCTCGGTATATATAACACTAAGGGCTTCGTTTACTCCACTTCCCGCCATTATATTGCCTATACATCCTAAAAATGACATCAACATATGAAATCCTACTATTCTCACAATCACTGTCAACATTTCTGATCCAGGTTCACTAGCAGCTTCTATTTCACGTGCCTTCGTGAATAGTGGTTGATCAAATGTAACAATACATATGTTTTACTATTATTAAAAAGCTGTTTACAGCACACTTTAATAAACAGTATTGTAATTACCCGCTTATCTTTTTAACATAGATGGTCAAGAAATTGATTCTAACCTGGTAGGCCTCGCACACATTCCCACATGCCATACATCCAACATATTTTCAATTGATACTTCTTTATAATTAATGTCTTTAGCTGCAATTTTACAGCAGTTCAGACACAGTATGATTTTCATACATGTGGAGAGGCATCTGTGAAAGTCTTTCTAATTCTTTTCATCTTGGTACTGGTGTACACATAACGATTTGTAGGTTATAAACAATTTGAGGGGAAATTATTTTGATAATTCCCATTTCATACAGTGTATTGTGACCATATAATGTAGATACGTTGATATCCGCATTATCAGCTGCATATTGAATAGGAGAACTTGATTCTGGTGGTAATAAATTTGAGAAGGAGAAATGATAAATAGTTGAAACTTCGTATTCTACAGTTTCTTTATAGGAAACTAAAAAATCAAAATTTGCTAATACGTATATAAACCGTTTCGATCCATACTCCGATGTAAAAATACAGACGACCAATCAATAACTGCGACCAGAATGATAGTGGTCTCACTGAGGACATAATAACATTACTTATAGCCGCACACTTGGTTTTCAAATTGTCCTTTTTTATTTTTTATTTTTTTTTTTAATTACAGGCTTTCAGGGATTTCCGCATTAACGTTTGAGAACATATCACCGAGAGGAGGATATGATTTAGTGGTAACAATGGTACTGCGGATATCTTCTCTTATACTAGTTGCTGCAGTTTCAAAAATTCGTAAACGTTCTTCTTCAGAATATTCGCGTGTGTGTAATAATATTTTTGTCATATATTTTGATTAATTTTGTCTGTACCGTCACATCTGTAGATGCATCATCTCCTTGCAATTCCTTGAGCTCTACCATTGTAGATTCGTAATTGTCATGATTTTCAATGTAATCAAAAATTATTTCCCTATCCGCAGCCATTAGTTTATCTATGGTCGAACGTTCTTGCTATTAAATAGGGGCTTACAAAACCTACTGTAACACGGCTTGTTATAATTGGCTTTTGCAGCAATCAAATCAAATTCACTGTTGATACGATTTACCATTGTTCCGTTAAATTGAATGTCACTGATATTTGCTACATTTATAAGATTTTATTTAAATGATATTGTACTGACATTGCATATGCTTACTCTTCTATTTTTGTTTTTTATCTCAAGATCTATGCTGACAGGATCAAAACAGAATAAACACATGTTTTCAAAATCGAAAGAGCTTGACGCTGATAGTCTTTCCTACGGTGAATAGCGTTGTGATGTACTCGGGCATTCTCAAATGCGATGCCTCTTATATACTTCTATATTATTTTTATTTACATAATCCCTTCGGCACTCAATATGTATTGTTACAGTATTAATATTAGCTAAATTTTGAAATCATGTTCCACAGTTATGACGAGAGTTGCACATCATCATAACGTTGTCAGTCCTAAAACAGGTTAGAGACACACCTCCACTCTTTCCTATCCTGAGCTAATCTTCGCATTTCCCTAAAACTAGAACAACCCATATCCTTAATTATTTTTTTTATGTTTTCGTGGTAGAACTCTCGGGGGAACCTGACCCCTAGAGAGCGCGTCCCCAGGTGGCGGATGGGGAAAAGCTCGCCAACCAATGGTTCGAGGGTAGGAGGGAAACAAAATACCTCCCGCGGACCAACAGGTCGGAGAGAAAACTCCGCTATCAAACCCAGCCACGGAGCTCCTTCGTCGTACTTGGAGCAGAGGTCCTCGGCTGTGATGGGCTCTCAGGTCGGAGGGTTCATTAGAGTAGGCGGCGAAAGAACTCCACATGAGTCAACGGCGACGCTCAAGTCTTTCAGGAAGACTACGACCTTGAGGTCAGGTGGCAATCGATCGTAAAACAAAAGCCAATATCTATACTGGAATGAGGCAAAACAAGAAAAGAGAGAGCACTAAATCTAGGGCGTCCCCCTCAAGCGACGGAGAATATAGAACTGCGAATGATATTAGGGCGTTCCCCCCAAGCGATGAAAAGAAACTACAGGCCACCGCTCCAATGTCGCATACGCGGACGTCAGGCTAGATGGCGTAGCTCTACCTAGAGTAAACACTTTCAAGTACTTGGGTTTCGTTATCTCGGCGGATGGATCCATTGAAGCGGATATAGCTCATTGGACAACCTGTGGGTGGAGTAAATGGCGTACTCTTACAGGAGTACTGTGTGATAGCAAAATGCCAATTAGAACAAAAGGCAAGGTCTATAAAACAGCTGTTAGACCAGCTCTCCTCTACGGCAGCGAGGTAAAGCCATGTACAGAAGCTACACACGACCGAGATGCGAATGCTGCGCTGGGTCGTGAAGAAGTGCCTTTCCATGGCTACAAAGAAGAGAGGGAGGGGAAGGCCCCCAACTACGTGGATGTCGAATGTTCGCAAACCGAGCGGCATGGCCTAGAGGTCTAGACCATTGCTTTGCATTCGGGAGGACGCCGGTTCGATTCCGGGTCCGTCTGCCTTGCTCCAAGTTTTTCTGTGGTTTCCTTGGATCACTTAGGCAAATGCTGAGGCAGTAATATTCCACAGATAATCTTTCA